>NW_027590343.1:425000-440119 GCF_964213995.1 Mustelus asterias | reverse complement strand
CTCACTGCCCCCGCACTCACTGCCCCCGCACTCACTGCCCCCGCACTCACTGCCCCCGCACTCACTCCCCCCGCACTCACTACCCCCGCACTCACTGCCCCCGCACTCACTGCCCCCGCACTCACTGCCCCCTCACTCACTCCCCCCGCACTCACTGCCCCCGCACTCACTCCCCCCGCACTCACTCCCCCCGCACTCACTGCCCCCGCACTCACTGCCCCCTCACTCACTACCCCCGCACTCACTGCCCCCGCACTCACTGCCCCCGCACTCACTGCCTCACTCACTCACTGCCCCCGCACTCACTCCCCCCGCACTCACTCCCCCCGCACTCACTCCCCCCGCACTCACTGCCCCCGCACTCACTGCCCCCGCACTCACTGCCCCCGCACTCACTCCCCCCGCACTCACTGCCCCCGCACTCACTGCCCCCGCACTCACTCCCCCCGCACTCACTCCCCCCGCACTCACTGCCCCCGCACTCACTCCCCCCGCACTCACTGCCCCCGCACTCACTGCCCCCGCACTCACTCCCCCCGCACTCACTCCCCCCGCACTCACTGCCTCACTCACTCCCCCCGCACTCACTAACCCCTCACTCACACCCTCCGCACTCACTCCCCCCGCACTCACTCCCCCCGCACTCACTGCCTCACTCACTCCCCCCGCACTCACTAACCCCTCACTCACTGCCCCCGCACTCACTCCCCCCGCACTCACTAACCCCTCACTCACACCCTCCGCACTCACTGCCCCCGCACTCACTGCCCCCGCACTCACTGCCTCACTCACTCCCCCCGCACTCACTGCCCCCGCACTCACTGCCCCCGCACTCACTGCCCCCGCACTCACTCCCCCCGCACTCACTGCCCCCGCACTCACTGCCCCCGCACTCACTCCCCCCGCACTCACTGCCCCCGCACTCACTGCCCCCGCACTCACTCCCCCCGCACTCACTGCCCCCGCACTCACTGCCCCCGCACTCACTCCCCCCTCACTCACTGCCCCCTCACTCACTCCCCCCGCACTCACTGCCCCCGCACTCACTGCCCCCGCACTCACTGCCCCCGCACTCACTCCCCCCGCACTCACTAACCCCTCACTCACTGCCCCCGCACTCACTCCCCCCGCACTCACTAACCCCTCACTCACACCCTCCGCACTCACTGCCCCCGCACTCACTGCCCCCGCACTCACTGCCTCACTCACTCCCCCCGCACTCACTGCCCCCGCACTCACTGCCCCCGCACTCACTGCCCCCGCACTCACTGCCCCCGCACTCACTCCCCCCGCACTCACTGCCCCCGCACTCACTGCCCCCGCACTCACTGCCCCCGCACTCACTGCCCCCGCACTCACTGCCCCCGCACTCACTGCCCCCGCACTCACTCCCCCCGCACTCACTGCCCCCGCACTCACTGCCCCCGCACTCACTCCCCCCGCACTCACTGCCCCCGCACTCACTGCCCCCGCACTCACTCCCCCCTCACTCACTGCCCCCGCACTCACTGCCCCCGCACTCACTGCCCCCGCACTCACTCCCCCCGCACTCACTGCCCCCGCACTCACTGCCCCCGCACTCACTGCCCCCGCACTCACTGCCCCCGCACTCACTGCCCCCGCACTCACTCCCCCCGCACTCACTCCCCCCGCACTCACTCCCCCCGCACTCACTGCCCCCGCACTCACTCCCCCCGCACTCACTGCCCCCGCACTCACTCCCCCCGCACTCACTCCCCCCGCACTCACTCCCCCCGCACTCACTGCCCCCGCACTCACTGCCCCCGCACTCACTCCCCCCGCACTCACTCCCCCCGCACTCACTCCCCCCGCACTCACTCCCCCCGCACTCACTCCCCCCGCACTCACTCCCCCCTCACTCACTGCCCCCGCACTCACTCCCCCCGCACTCACTGCCCCCGCACTCACTCCCCCCGCACTCACTGCCCCCGCACTCACTCCCCCCGCACTCACTCCCCCCGCACTCACTCCCTCTGCACTCACTCCCCCCTCACTCACTCCCCCTCACTCACTCCCCCCTCACTCACTCCCCCTCACTCACTCCCCCCTCACTCACTCCCCCCTCACTCACTCCCTCTGCACTCACTCCCCCCCGCACTCACTCCCACCTCACTCACTCCTCCCCCACTCACTCCCTCCTCATGCAATCCCCCCTCACTCTCCCCCTCACTCACTCCCTCCTCACTCACTCCCCCCTCACTCACTCCCCCCTCACTCTCCCCCCTCACTTACTCCCTCCTCACTCACACCCCCCTCACTCACTCCCCCCCTCCTCACTCACTCCCGCCTCACTCACTCCCCCCTCACTCGCTCCCCCCTCACTCGCTCCCCCCTCACCCACTCCCCCCTCACCCACTCCCCCCTCACTCTCTCCCCCTCACTCACTCCCCCCTCACTCACTCTCCCCTCACTCACTCCCCCCTCACTCACTCCCCCTCACTCACTCCCTCCTCACTCTCTGATACACACTCCCCCCCTCACTCACTCCCCCCTCACTCTCTGATACATACTCCCCTCCCTCACTCACTCCCTCCTCACTCTCTGATACACACTCCCCCCCCTCACTCACTCCCTCCTCGCACTCTGATACACTGACCCTCACTCAGTCCGTCCGCACTCACTCCCTCCTCTCTCACTCCCTCCTCACACTCACCCCCTCTTCAACACTCCTCCCCCTCACCCTCCTCACACTCACACCCTTTTAAATACTCCCCCTCTCGCCCCTCGAATTGAGGTGAGGCGATGACCTAGTGGTATTATCGCTGTGGTATTAATCCGGAAACTCAGCGAATGTTCTGGGGGACCCGGGGTTCGAATCCCGCCACGGCAGATGGTGGAATTTGAATTCAATAAATATCTGGAATAAAGAATCTACTGATGACCCATTGTCGGAAAAACCCATCTGGTTCACTAATGTCCTTCAGGGAAGGAAATCTGCCGTCCTTACCCGGTCTGGCCTACATGTGACTCCAGAGAGCCACAGCAATGTGGTTGACTCTCAACTGCCCTCCAAGGGCAACTAGGGATGGGCAATAAACGCTGGGCCCAGCCAGCGATGCCCATGTCCCAGGAATAAAGACCAAATACTCCCCTCCTCACCTCACGCCCCACTCCCCATCCACACATTCTGAGGATGTGGTCTTCATTGACTGGCGCCACATCTCGTTGGCATCCCGAATTTCCCTTTGAAAAGATGGGCCGCCATCTCGAACCCGCTGCAGTCCCTGTGTTGGTGTGGGTACACCAACGGCGCTGTTAGGGAGGGAGTCCCGGGATTCCACGGTGAAGGAGCGGCCCATATCTTTCCAAATTGGGATGGTGTGAGGGGTTCAGAGTGGGGAGGGTCTCAGGAAACCTCCCCTGAGTCTGGAGAAGGCTGGAAGATTATTTCCAGCCCCCCTGCGATTTCCAATCCTACTCCCATCAATATCCCTGGATGTTGAATTCAGAGGTGCGCTGTCAAGGTGGATACAAAACTGGCTCGGTCAAAGAAGACAGAGGGTAGCAGTGGAAGGGTGTGTTTCTGAATGGAGGGCTGTAACAAGTGGTGTTCCTCAGGGATCAGTGCTGGGACCTTTGCTGTTTGTAATATATATAAATGATCTGGAGGAAAATGTAACTGGATTGATTAGTAAGTTTGCGGACGACACACAGGTTGGTGGATTTGCGGATAGCGATGAGGACCATCAGAGGATACAGCAGGATATTGATCAGTTGGAGACTTGGGCGGAGAGATGGCAGATGGAGTTTAATCCGGACATATGTGAGGTAATGCATTTTGGAAGATCTAATACAGATAGGAAAGATACAGTAAATGGCAGAACCCTTAGGAGTATTGATAGGCAGAGGGATCTGGGTGTACAGGTACACAGGTCACTGAAAGTGGCAACGCAGGTGGAGAAGGTAGTCAAGAAGGCATACGGCATGCTTGCCTTCATCGGCCGGGGCATTGAGTTTAAAGATTGGCAAGTCATGTTGCAGCTTTATAGAACCTTATAGTTAGGGCGCACTTGGAATATAGTGTTCAATTCTGGTCGCCACACTACCAGAAGGACATGGAGGCTTTGGAGAGGGTGCAGAAAAGATTTACCAGGATGTTGCCTGGTATGGAGGACATTAGCCATGAGAAGAGGTTGGTGAAACTTGGTTTGTTCTCACTGGAGCGACGGAGGTTGAGGGGAGACCTGATAGAAGTCTACAAGATTATGAGGGGCAGAGTGGATAGTCAGAAGCTTTTTCCCCAGGGTGGAAGAGTTAATTACTAGGGGGGCACAGGTTTAAGGTGTAAGGGGCAAGGTTTAAAGATGTACGAGACAGATTTTTTACACAGATGGTGGTGGGTGCCTGGAACTCGCTGCCGGGGGAGGAAGTGGAAGCGGATACGGTCGTGAGTTTTAAGGGGCATCTTGACAAATACATGAATAGGATGGGAATAGAGGGATATGGTCCCCGGAAGGGTAGGGGGTTTTAGTTCAGTCGGGCTGCATGGTCGGTGCAGGCTTGGAGGGCCGAAGAGCCTGTTCCTGTGCTGTAATTTTCTTTGTTCTTTGAAACATGCAAAGGGTTTGACTGGGATACGGAAAGGAAAGATAACACATTTCGTACCTTCGGAGGTCGCGGGAGGGAACACCGCTGTTCGTCCAATCGAGTTCCCTGAGGGAATGGATGAAAACAGGAGATAATGATGAACAGTTTACGACGGGGAGTTGCTGCTGTGATTCAGGGGGGAGCTTTGGGGGGAGGGAGGGAGGGAGGAATCGAACATTCGCTGCGGATTTCTCCATCTCACAGATCCACCTCCACGACAAGCTTTTCCAGCCCTGCCTCTCGCGCGCACACACACGCAACTCAAACATACTCTCTCTCAATCGGAAACCAAACAATTATACCCCGTGCATCTCATCATCAACCCCTGGATCACACTCCCCCAGAGAAACCAGCTGACTTTCCCTCAGCAGTGTCATCATCCCTGTCCCCTGGGTTCGGGAGGGGGGGGTAAATCAGCCCCATTCCTGCTCCCGATCCCTGTCCACTGACCCCTGGGTTAGGGAGGGAGGGGTGAATCAACCCCGGGTTCTTGCTCTTGATCCCTGTCCCTGGGTTAGGGAGGGGGGGGGGGGTAAATCAGCCCCATTCCTGCTCCCGATCCCTGTCCACTGACCCCTGGGTTAGGGAGGGAGGGGTGAATCAACCCCGGGTTCTTGCTCTTGATCCCTGTCCCTGGGTTAGGGAAGGGGGGGTGAATCAGACAGGGTTTCTGCGCCCGATCCCTGTCCACTGACCCCTGGGTTAGGGAGGTGGCGGGGGGTGGGGGGGGAGGGCTGGTGTTGGGGGGGAGGGGGGGAAGGAGGCGGGAATCAGCTGATGAGGGAATCAGGGTTAATTACCTGCATCTTTTCAATGAATTCAAACAAATCTTCAGTCTGTGGAAGAGGAAACAGCCAGTCAAACAAAGTTAGTCTTACAGTGAGGGGTGTGGGATATATCAGAGTGTTACAGTGAGGGGTGTGGGATATATCAGAGTGTTACAGTGAGGGGTGTGGGGTATATCAGAGTGTTACAGTGAGGGGTGTGGGGTATATCAGAGTGTTACAGTGAGGGGTGTGGGATATATCAGAGTGTTACAGTGAGGGGTGTGGGATATATCAGAATGTTACAGTGAGGGGTGTGGGATATATCAGAGTGTTACAGTGAGGGGTGTGGGATATATCAGAGTGTTACAGTGAGGGGTGTGGGATATATCAGAGTGTTACAGTGAGGGGTGTGGGGTATATCAGAGTGTTACAGTGAGGGGTGTGGGGTATATCAGAGTGTTACAGTGAGGGGTGTGGGATATATCAGAATGTTACAGTGAGGGGTGTGGGATATATCAGAGTGTTACAGTGAGGGGTGTGGGATATATCAGAGTGTTACAGTGAGTGGTGTGGGATATATCAGAGTGTTACAGTGAGGGGTGTGGGATATATCAGAGTGTTACAGTGAGGGGTGTGGGATATATCAGAGTGTTACAGTGAGGGGTGTGGGGTATATCAGAGTGTTACAGTGAGGGGTGTGGGATATATCAGAGTGTTACAGTGAGGGGTGTGGGGTATATCAGAGTGTTACAGTGAGGGGTGTGGGATATATCAGAGTGTTACAGTGAGGAGTGTGGGGTATATCAGAGTGTTACAGTGAGGGGTGTGGGATATATCAGAGTGTTACAGTGAGGGGTGTGGGTATATCAGAGTGTTACAGTGAGGGGTGTGGGATATATCAGAGTGTTACAGTGAGGGGTGTGGGATATATCAGAGTGTTACAGTGAGGGGTGTGGGGTATATCAGAGTGTTACAGTGAGGGGTGTGGGATATATCAGAGTGTTACAGTGAGGGGTGTGGGGTATATCAGAGTGTTACAGTGAGGGGTGTGGGATATATCAGAGTGTTACAGTGAGGGGTGTGGGATATATCAGAGTGTTACAGTGAGGGGTGTGGGATATATCAGAGTGTTACAGTGAGGGGTGTGGGATATATCAGAGTGTTACAGTGAGGGGTGTGGGATATATCAGAGTGTTACAGTGAGGGGTGTGGGATATATCAGAGTGTTACAGTGAGGGGTGTGGGGTATATCAGAGTGTAACAGTGAGGGGTGTGGGATATATCAGAGTGTTACAGTGAGGAGTGTGGGATATATCAGAGTGTTACAGTGAGGGATGTGGGATATATCAGAGTGTTACAGTGAGGGGTGTGGGATATATCAGAGTGTTACAGTGAGGGGTGTGGGATATATCAGAGTGTTACAGTGAGGGGTGTGGGATATATCAGAGTGTTACAGTGAGGGATGTGAGATATATCAGAGTGTTACAGTGAGGGGTGTGGGATATATCAGAGTGTTACAGTGAGGGGTGTGGGGTATATAAGTGTGTTACAGTGAGGGGTGTGGGATATATCAGAGTGTTACAGTGAGGGGTGTGGGATGTATCAGAGTGTTACAGTGAGTGGTGTGGGATATATCAGAGTGTTACAGTGAGGGGTGTGGGATATATCAGAGTGTTACAGTGAGGGGTGTGGGATATATCAGTGTGTTACAGTGAGGGGTGTGGGATATATCAGAGTGTTACAGTGAGGGGTGTGGGGTATATCAGAGTGTTACAGTGAGGGATGTGGGATATATCAGAGTGTTACAGTGAGGGGTGTGGGATATATCAGAGTGTTACAGTGAGGGGTGTGGGATATATCAGAGTGTTACAGTGAGGGGTGTGGGGTATATCAGAGTGTTACAGTGAGGGGTGTGGGGTATATCAGAGTGTTACAGTGAGGGGTGTGGGATATATCAGAGTGTTACAGTGAGGGGTGTGGGGTATATCAGAATGTTACAGTGAGGGGTGTGGGGTATATCAGAGTGTTACAGTGAGGGGTGTGGGATATATCAGAGTGTTACAGTGAGAGGTGTGGGATATATCACAGTGTTACAGTGAGGGGTGTGGGATATATCAGAGTGTTACAGTGAGGGGTGTGGGATATATCAGAGTGTTACAGTGAGGGGTGTGGGATATATCAGAGTGTTACAGTGTGGGGTGTGGGGTATATCAGAGTGTTACAGTGAGGGATGTGGGATATATCAGAGTGTTACAGTGAGGGGTGTGGGGTATATCAGCGTGTCACAGTGAGGGGTGTGGGATATATCAGTGTGTTACAGTGAGGGGTGTGGGATATATCAGAGTGTTACAGTGAGGGGTGTGGGATATATCAGAGTGTTACAGTGAGGGGTGTGGGGTATATCAGAGTGTTACAGTGAGGGGTGTGGGATATATCAGAGTGTTACAGTGAGGGGTGTGGGATATATCAGAGTGTTACAGTGAGGGGTGTGGGATATATCAGAGTGTTTCAGTGAGAGGTGTGGAATATATCAGAGTGTTACAGTGAGGGGTGTGGGGTATATCAGAATGTTACAGTGAGGGGTGTGGGATATATCAGAGTGTTACAGTGAGGGGTGTGGGATATATCAGTGTGTTACAGTGCGGGGTGTGGGATATATCAGAGTGTTACAGTGAGGGGTGTGGGATATATCAGAGTGTTAGAGTGAGGGGTGTGGGATATATCAGAGTGTTACAGTGAGGGGCGTGGGATATATCAGAGTGTTACAGTGAGGGGTGTGGGATATATCAGAGTGTTACAGTGAGGGGCGTGGGATATATCAGAGTGTTACAGTGAGGGGTGTGGGATATATCAGAGTGTTACAGTGAGGGGTGTGGGGTACATCAGAGTGTTACAGTGAGGTGTGTGTGATATATCAGAGTGTGACAGTGAGGGGTGTGGGATATATCAGAGTGTTACAGTGAGGGGTGTGGGATATATCAGAGTGTTACAGTGAGGGGTGTGGGGTATATCAGAGTGTTACAGTGAGGGGTGTGGGATATATCAGAATGTTACAGTGAGGGGTGTGGGATATATCAGAGTGTTACAGTGAGGGGTGTGGGATATATCAGAGTGTTACAGTGAGTGGTGTGGGATATATCAGAGTGTTACAGTGAGGGGTGTGGGATATATCAGAGTGTTACAGTGAGGGGTGTGGGATATATCAGAGTGTTACAGTGAGGGGTGTGGGGTATATCAGAGTGTTACAGTGAGGGGTGTGGGATATATCAGAGTGTTACAGTGAGGGGTGTGGGGTATATCAGAGTGTTACAGTGAGGGGTGTGGGATATATCAGAGTGTTACAGTGAGGAGTATGGGGTATATCAGAGTGTTACAGTGAGGGGTGTGGGATATATCAGAGTGTTACAGTGAGGGGTGTGGGTATATCAGAGTGTTACAGTGAGGGGTGTGGGATATATCAGAGTGTTACAGTGAGGGGTGTGGGATATATCAGAGTGTTACAGTGAGGGGTGTGGGATATATCAGAGTGTTACAGTGAGGGGTGTGGGATATATCAGAGTGTTACAGTGAGGGGTGTGGGATATATCAGAGTGTTACAGTGAGGGGTGTGGGATATATCAGAGTGTTACAGTGAGGGGTGTGGGATATATCAGAGTGTTACAGTGAGGGGTGTGGGATATATCAGAGTGTTACAGTGAGGGGTGTGGGATATATCAGAGTGTTACAGTGAGGGGTGTGGGGTATATCAGAGTGTAACAGTGAGGGGTGTGGGATATATCAGAGTGTTACAGTGAGGAGTGTGGGATATATCAGAGTGTTACAGTGAGGGATGTGGGATATATCAGAGTGTTACAGTGAGGGGTGTGGGATATATCAGAGTGTTACAGTGAGGGGTGTGGGATATATCAGAGTGTTACAGTGAGGGGTGTGGGATATATCAGAGTGTTACAGTGAGGGATGTGGGATATATCAGAGTGTTACAGTGAGGGGTGTGGGATATATCAGAGTGTTACAGTGAGGGGTGTGGGGTATATAACTGTGTTACAGTGAGGGGTGTGGGATATATCAGAGTGTTACAGTGAGGGGTGTGGGATGTATCAGAGTGTTACAGTGAGTGGTGTGGGATATATCAGAGTGTTACAGTGAGGGGTGTGGGATATATCAGAGTGTTACAGTGAGGGGTGTGGGATATATCAGTGTGTTACAGTGAGGGGTGTGGGATATATCAGAGTGTTACAGTGAGGGGTGTGGGGTATATCAGAGTGTTACAGTGAGGGATGTGGGATATATCAGAGTGTTACAGTGAGGGGTGTGGGATATATCAGAGTGTTACAGTGAGGGGTGTGGGATATATCAGAGTGTTACAGTGAGGGGTGTGGGGTATATCAGAGTGTTACAGTGAGGGGTGTGGGGTATATCAGAGTGTTACAGTGAGGGGTGTGGGATATATCAGAGTGTTACAGTGAGGGGTGTGGGGTATATCAGAATGTTACAGTGAGGGGTGTGGGGTATATCAGAGTGTTACAGTGAGGGGTGTGGGATATATCAGAGTGTTACAGTGAGAGGTGTGGGATATATCAGAGTGTTACAGTGAGGGGTGTGGGATATATCAGAGTGTTACAGTGAGGGGTGTGGGATATATCAGAGTGTTACAGTGAGGGGTGTGGGATATATCAGAGTGTTACAGTGTGGGGTGTGGGGTATATCAGAGTGTTACAGTGAGGGATGTGGGATATATCAGAGTGTTACAGTGAGGGGTGTGGGGTATATCAGCGTGTCACAGTGAGGGGTGTGGGATATATCAGAGTGTTACAGTGAGGGGTGTGGGATATATCAGTGTGTTACAGTGCGGGGTGTGGGATATATCAGAGTGTTACAGTGAGGGGTGTGGGATATATCAGAGTGTTACAGTGAGGGGTGTGGGATATATCAGAGTGTTACAGTGAGGGGCGTGGGATATATCAGAGTGTTACAGTGAGGGGTGTGGGATATATCAGAGTGTTACAGTGAGGGGCGTGGGATATATCAGAGTGTTACAGTGAGGGGTGTGGGATATATCAGAGTGTTACAGTGAGGGGTGTGGGGTACATCAGAGTGTTACAGTGAGGTGTGTGTGATATATCAGAGTGTGACAGTGAGGGGTGTGGGATATATCAGAGTGTTACAGTGAGGGGTGTGGGGTCTATCAGAGTGTTACACTGAGGGGTGTGGGGTATATCAGAGTGTTACAGTGAGGGGTGTGGGATATATCAGAGTGTTACAGTGAGGGGTGTGGGATATATCAGAGTGTGACAGTGAGGGGTGTGAGATATATCAGAGTGTTACAGAGAGGGGTGTGGGATATATCAGAGTGTTACAGTGAGGGGTGTGGGATATATCAGAGTGTACCAGTGAGGGGTATGGGATATATCAGAGTGTTACAGTGAGGGGTGTGGGGTCTATCAGAGTGTTACACTGAGGGGTGTGGGGTATATCAGAGTGTTACAGTGAGGGGTGTGGGATATATCAGAGTGTTACAGTGAGGGGTGTGGGATATATCAGAGTGTGACAGTGAGGGGTGTGAGATATATCAGAGTGTTACAGTGAGGGGAGAGGGATATATCAGAGTGTTACAGTGAGGGGAGTGGGATATATCAGAGTGTTACAGTGAGGGGTGTGGGATATATCAGAGTGTAACAGTGAGGGGTGTGGGATATATCAGAGTGTTACAGTGAGGGGTGTGGGGTATATCAGAGTGTTACAGTGAGGGGTGTGGGGTATATCAGAGTGTTACAGTGAGGGGTGTGGGATATATCAGAGTGTTACAGTGAGGGGTGTGGGGTATATCAGAGTGTTACTGTGAGGGGTGTGGGATATATCAGAGTGTTACAGTGAGGGGTGTGGGATATATCAGAGTGTTACAGTGAGGGGTGTGGGATATATCAGAGTGTTACAGTGAGGGGTGTGGGATATATCAGAGTGTTATAGTGAGGGCTGTGGGGTATATCAGAGTGTTAGAGTGAGGGGTGTGGGATATATCAGAGTGTTACAGTGAGGGGTGTGGGATATATCAGAGTGTTACAGTGAGGGGTGTGGGATATATCAGAGTGTTACAGTGAGGGGTTTGGGATATATCAGAGTGTTACAGTGAGTGGTGTGGGATATATCAGAGTGTAACAGTGAGGGGTGTGGGGTATATCAGAGTGTTACAGTGAGGGGTGTGGGGTATATCAGAGTGTTACAGTGAGGGGTGTGGGATATATCAGAGTGTTACAGTGAGGGGTGTGGGATATATCAGAGTGTTACAGTGAGGGGTGTGGGATATATCAGAGTGTTACAGTGAGGGGTGTGGGGTATATCAGAGTGTTACAGTGAGGGGTGTGGGGTATATCAGAGTGTTACAGTGAGGGGTGTGGGGTATATCAGAGTGTTACAGTGAGGGGTGTGGGATATATCAGAGTGTTACAGTGAGGGGTGTGGGGTATATCAGTGTGTTACAGTGAGGGGTGTGGGGTATATCAGAGTGTTACAGTGAGGGGTGTGGGGTATATCAGAGTGTTACAGTGAGGGGTGTGGGGTATATCAGAGTGTTACAGTGAGGGGTGTGGGGTATATCAGAGTGTTACAGTGAGGGGTGTGGGGTATATCAGAGTGTTACAGTGAGGGGTGTGGGATATATCAGAGTGTTACAGTGAGGGGTGTGGGGTATATCAGAGTGTTACAGTGAGGGGTGTGGGGTATATCAGAGTGTTACAGTGAGGGGTGTGGGATATATCAGAGTGTTACAGTGAGGGGTGTGGGATATATCAGAGTGTTACAGTGAGGGGTGTGGGATATATCAGAGTGTTACAGTGAGGGGTGTGGGGTATATCAGAGTGTTACAGTGAGGGGTGTGGGGTATATCAGAGTGTTACAGTGAGGGCTGTGGGGTATATCAGAGTGTTAGAGTGAGGGGTGTGGGATATATCAGTGTGTTACAGTGAGGGGTGTGGGATATATCAGAGTGTTACAGTGAGGGGTGTGGGATATATCAGAGTGTTACAGTGAGGGGTGTGGGATATATCAGAGTGTTACAGTGAGGGGTGTGGGATATATCAGAGTGTTACAGTGAGGGGTGTGGGATATATCAGAGTGTTACAGTGAGAGGTGTGGGATATATCAGAGTGTTACAGTGAGGGGTGTGGGATATATCAGAGTGTTACAGAGAGGGGTGTGGGATATATCAGAGTGTTACAGTGAGGGGTGTGGGATATATCAGAGTGTACCAGTGAGGGGTGTGGGATATATCAGAGTGTTACAGTGAGGGGTGTGGGATATATCAGAGTGTTACAGTGAGGGGTGTGGGATATATCGGAGTGTTACAGTGAGGGGTGTGGGGTATATCAGAGAGTTACAGCGAGGGGTGTGGGGTATATCGGAGTGTTACAGTGAGGGGTGTGGGATATATCAGAGTGTTACAGTGAGGGGTGTGGGATATATCAGAATGTTACAGTGAGGGGTGTGGGATATATCAGAGTGTAACAGTGAGGGGTGTGGGATATATCAGAGTGTTACAGTGAGGGGTGTGGGATATATCAGAGTGTTACAGTGAGGGGTGTGACATATATCAGAGTGTTACAGTGAGGGGTGTGGGGTATATCAGAGTGTTACAGTGAGGGGTGTGGAGTATATCAGAGTGTTACAGTGAGGGGTGTGGGATATATCAGAGTGTTACAGTGAGGGGTGTGGAATATATCAGAGTGTTACAGTGAGGGGTGTGGGATATATCAGAGTGTTACAGTGAGGGGTGTGGGATATATCAGAGTGTTACAGTGAGGGGTGTGGGGTATATCAGAGTGTTACAGTGAGGGGTGTGGGATATATCAGAGTGTTACAGTGAGGGGTGTGGGATATATCAGAGTGTTACAGTGAGGGGTGTGGGGTATATCAGAGTATGACAGTGAGGGGTGTGGGGTATATCAGAGTGTTACAGTGAGGGGTGTGGGATATATCAGAGTGTTACAGTGAGGGTGTGGGATATATCAGAGTGTTACAGCGAGGGGTGTGGGATATATCAGAGTGTTACAGTGAGGGGTGTGGGATATATCAGAGTGTTACAGTGAGGGGTGTGGGATATATCAGAGTCTTACAGTGAGGGGTGTGGGGTATATCAGAGTGTGACAGTGAGGGGTGTGGGGTATATCAGAGTGTTACAGTGAGGGGTGTGGGATATATCAGAGTGTTACAGTGAGGGTGTGGGATATATCAGAGTGTTACAGCGAGGGGTGTGGGGTATATAAGAGTGTTACAGTGAGGGGTGTGGGATATATCAGAGTGTAACAGTGAGGGGTGTGGGATATATCAGAGTGTTACAGTGAGGGGTGTGGGATATATCAGAGTGTTACAGTGAGGGGTGTGGGATATATCAGAGTGTTACAGTGAGGGGTGTGGGGTATATCACAGAGTTACAGCGAGGGGTGTGGGGTATATCGGAGTGTTACAGTGAGGGGTGTGGGATATATCAGAGTGTTACAGTGAGGGGTGTGGGATATATCAGAGTGTTACAGTGAGGGGTGTGGGATATATCAGAGTGTTACAGTGAGGGGTGTGGGATATATCAGAGTGTTACAGTGAGGGGTGTGGGATATATCAGAGTGTTACAGTGAGGGGTGTGACATATATCAGAGTGTTTCAGTGAGGGTTGTGGGGTATATCAGAGTGTTACAGTGAGGGGTGTGGAGTATATCAGAGTGTTACAGTGAGGGGTGTGGGATATATCAGAGTGTTACAGTGAGGGGTGTGGAATATATCAGAGTGTTACAGTGAGGGGTGTGGGATATATCAGAGTGTTACAGTGAGGGGTGTGGGATATATCAGAGTGTTACAGTGAGGGGTGTGGGGTATATCAGAATGTTACAGTGAGGGGTGTGGGATATATCAGAGTGTTACAGTGAGGGGTGTGGGGTATATCAGAGTGTTACAGTGAGGGGTGTGGGATATATCAGAGTGTTACAGTGAGGGGTGTGGGACATATCAGAGTGTTACAGTGAGGGGTGTGGGACATATCAGAGTGTTACAGTGAGGGGTGTGGGGTATATCAGAGTGTTACAGTGAGGGGTGTGGGATATATCAGAGTGTTACAGTGAGGGGTGTGGGGTATATCAGAGTGTGACAGTGAGGGGTGTGGGATATATCAGAGTGTTTCAGTGAGGGGTGTGGAGTATATCAGAGTGTTACAGTGAGGGGTGTGGGATATATCAGAGTGTTACAGTGAGGGGTGTGGGATATATCAGAGTGTTACAGTGAGGGGTGTGGAGTATATCAGAGTGTTACAGTGAGGGGTGTGGGATATATCAGAGTGTTACAGTGAGGGGTGTGGGATATATCAGAGTGTTACAGTGAGGGGTGTGGGATATATCAGAGTGTTACAGTGAGGGGTGTGGGGTATATCAGAGTGTGACAGTGAGGGGTGTGGGGTATATCAGAGTGTTACAGTGAGGGGTGTGGGATATATCAGAGTGTTACAGTGAGGGTGTGGGATATATCTGAGTGTTACAGCGAGGGGTGTGGGGTATATCAGAGTGTTACAGTGAGGGGTGTGGGATATATCAGAGTGTTACAGCGAGGGGTGTGGGGTATATAAGAGTGTTACAGTGAGGGGAGAGGGATATATCAGAGTGTTACAGTGAGGTTGTGGGATATATCAGAGTGTTACAGTGAGGCGTTTGGGGTATATCAGAGTGTTACAGTGAGGGGTGTGGGGTATATCAGAGTGTCACAGTGAGG
>NW_027590343.1:395000-420000 GCF_964213995.1 Mustelus asterias | reverse complement strand
CGCAGGATCACGGAGGGACGGGATATCACCGGCCACGGAAAGGTTACAGGGAACAAAAAATGAATGAACTCGAAGGTGGCCATGCCCCTGTCAACATCAACGGGGATGAAGTAGAAAGGGTCGAGAGCTTCAGGTTTTTGGGCGTCCAGATCACCAACAACCTGTCCTGGTCCCCCCCACGCCGACACTATAGTTAAGAAAGTCCCACCAACGCCTCTACTTTCTCAGAAGACTAAGGAAATTCGGCATGTCCGCTACAACTCTCACCAACTTTTACGGATGCCCCATAGAAAGCATTCTCTCTGGTTGTATCACAGCTTGGTCTGGGCTCCTGCTCTGCCCAAGACCGCAAGGAACTACAAAAGGTCGTGAATGTAGCCCAATCCCATCACGCAAACCAGCCTCCCATCCATTGACTCCGTCTACACTTCCCGCTGCCTCGGGGAAAAGCAGCCACCATAATTAAGGACCTCGGACCCCGGACATTCTGTCTTCAACCTCCTTCCGTTGGGAAAAAGATATAAAACTCTGAGGTCACGTACCGACCGACTTAAGAGCAGCTTCTTCCCTGCTGCCGTCAGACTTTTGAATGGACCTACCTCGCATTAAGTTGATCTTTCTCTACACCCTAGCTATGACTGTAACACTACATCCTGCACTCTCTCCATTCCTTCTCTATGATCGGTATGCTTTGTCTGTATAGCGCGCAAGAAACAATACTTTTCACTATATACTAGTACATGTGACAAGGTGACACGCACCCCGGACATTCTCTCTTCCACCTTCTTCTGTTGGGAAAAAGATACAAAAGTCTGAGGTCACGTACCAACCGACTCAAGAACAGCTTCTTCCCTGCTGCCGTCAGACTTTTGAATGAACCTACCTCGCACTAAGTTGATCTTTCTCTACACCCTAGCTGTGACTGTAACACTGCATTCTGCACTCTCTCCTTTCCTTCTCTATGAACGGTATGCTTTGTCTGTACAGCACGCAAGAAACAATACTTTTCCCTGTACACTAATACTAGTGGTGTTTGCTACCAAATAAACCTGTTGGACTTTAACCTGGTGTTGTTAGACTCCCCACTGTGTTTACCCCAGTCCAACGCCGGCATCTCCACATCATGACAACGAATACAGGTGACAGTGTGACACGCACCCCGGACATTCTCTCTTCCACCTTCTTCCGTCGGGAAAAAGATACAAAAGTCTGAGGTCACGTACCGACCGACTCAAGAACAGCTTCTTCCCTGCTGCCGTCAGACTTTCGAATGGACCTGCCATACATTAAGCTGATCTTTCTCTGCGCCCCATTTGCAACTGCAACACCCGATTCTGCACCCTCTCCTTTCCTTTTTCTCTCCGTTGAAAGTTTATTTATTCGTGTCAAATGTCGGCTCACATTAACACTGCAATGAAGTTACTGTGAAAATCCTCCCGTCGCCCACACTCCGGCGCCCGTTCGGGTTACACTGAGGGAGAATTTAGCACCTAACCAGCACGTCTTTCGGACTGTGGGAGGAAACCGGAGCACCCGGAGGAAACCCACGCAGACACGGGGAGAACGTGCGGACTCCGCACAGACAGTGACCCGAGCCGGGAATCGAACCGGGGTCCCTGGCGCTGTGAGGCAGCAGTGCTAACCCACTGCGCCATCTTTCCAGACAGTACCTCCGATGTATAGCGTGGAAGAAACGATACTTTTCACTGCATCCCAGTAAATGTGGCAAGAAATCATTAGGAATGACATAGCGTTTGGAAAAATCAGGCAAAGTCAGCATGGATTTACAAAGGGGAAATCATGCTTGACAAATCTATTGGAATTCTTTGAAGTAAGTTATGGTTGGACAAGGAGGACCAGTGGATGTGGTTTATTTAGACTTTGAGAAGGCCTTCGACAAGATCTCACACAGCAGACTACGATGCAAAGTTCATGGGATTGCGGGTAACGCCTTGAGATGGATTTGATTTGATCTGCTTTATCATTATCACATGTATTAAAATACTCAGTTAATGGTAGGGCGTTGGGGAGAGTTATAGAACAAAGAGATCCAGGGGTACAGGTTCATAGCTCCTTGAAAGTGGAGTCACAGGTGGACAGAGTGGTGAAGAAGGCATTCGGCATGCTTGGTTTCATCGGTCAGAACATTGAATACAGGAGTTGGGACGTCTTGTTGAAGTTGTACAAGACATTGGTAAGGCCACACTTGGAATACTGTGTGCAGTTCTGGTCACCCGATTACAGAAAGGATATTATTAAACTAGAAAGAGTGCAGAAAAGATTTACTGGGACGCTACCGGGACTTGATGGATTGAGTTATAAGGAGAGGCTGGATAGACTGGGACTTTTTTCTCTGGAGCGTAGGAGGCTGAGGGGTGACCTTATAGAGGTCTATAAAATAATGAGGGGCACAGATCAGCTAGATAGTCAATATCTTTTCCCAAAGGTAGGGGAGTCTAAAACTAGAGGGCATAGGTTTAAGGTGAGAGGGGAGAGATACAAAAGTGTCCAGAGGGGCAATTTTTTCACACAGAGGCTGGTGAGTGTCTGGAATGAGCTGCCAGAGGTAGTAGTAGAGGCGGGTACAATTCTGTCTTTTCAAAAGCATTTAGACAGTTACATGGGTACAATGGGTATAGAGGGATATGGGCCAAATGCGGGCAATTGGGATTAGTTCAGGGGTTTAAACAAAAGGGCGGCATGGACAAGTTGGGCCGAAGGGCCTGTTTCCATGCTGTAAACCTCCATGACTCTATAACATACAGTGAAAAGTGTTGTTTCTTGAGCTATACAGACAAAGCATACCGTTCATAGAGAAGGAAAGGAGTGGGTGCAGAATGTAGTGTTACAGTCACAGTGAGGGCGTAGAGACAGATCAACTTGATGCAAGGTAGGTCCATTCAAAAGTCTGACAGCAGCAGGGAAGAAGCTGTTCTTGTGTCGGTTGGTACGTGACCTCAGACTTTTCCCGACGGAAGAAGGTGGAAGGGAGAATGTCCGGAGTGCATGGGGTCCTTAATTATGCTGGATGCTTTTCCCCGAGGCAGCGGGAAGTGTAGACAGAGTCAATGGATGGGAGGCTGGATAGAAAGCTGGTTAGAACTCAGGAGGCAAAGAGTTGGCATAAATGGGTCTTTTTCCGATTGGCAGTCAGTTACTATTGGGGTTCCACAGGGATCTGTGCGAGGACCCGTGTGTTCAGCCATTTATACAGTAAATGGCAGAACCCTTGAGAGTATTGATAGGCAGAGGGATCTGGGTGTACAGGTACACAGGTGACTGAAAGTGGCAATGCAGGTGGAGAAGGTAGTCAAGAAGGCATTCGGCATGCTTGCCTTCATCGGCCGGGGTATTGAGTTTAAAAATTGGCAAGCCATGTTGCAGCTTTATAGAACCTTAGTTAGGCCGCTCTTGGAATATAGTGTTCAATTCTGGTCGCCACACTACCAGAAGGATGTAGAGGCTTTGGAGAGGGTACAGAAAAGATTTACCAGGATGTTGCCTGGTATAGAGGGCATTAGCTATGAGGAGAGGTTGGAGAAACTTGGTTTGTTCTCACTGGATTGACGGAGGTTGAACAAAGAACAAAGAACAAAGAACAATACAGCACAGGAACGGGCCCTTCGGCCCTCCAAGCCCGCGCCGCTCCCCGGTCCAGGATTGAATCCTGGATCCAGGATCCCCGCCCAATTTTCCAGCCTATCTACATACCAATATCCTATCCACCGAGCTGTCCCTCACAGCTACGATGCTTTGTTCATTACAACCTATTAACTCACCCCCACCCCCCCATTCCAGACCATGTGATCCCCAGGGAGAGGCGAAAACCCAGAGTGAAAAACCCCAGGGCCAATATGGGGAAAAAAAAATCTGGGAAATTCCTCTCCGACCCCCTGAGGCAATCGAAACGAGTCCAGGAGATCACAATGGCCCTTATCGGAAAATGCTTCCCAACCCTAGTCATTTCCACTTCCACGAACACCATATGAATTCCCTGCCCCCGAGACAGGTTCCCAACTATCCGCAGTCTCGCTCTGTACTGGCACCAGCAAGATGATCATAGAATGAAGCCTTGAAACGAGAAACCAGGAACAATTAGCCCGCGCCGCTCCCTGGTCCAAACTAGACCACTCTTTTGTATCCCTCCATTCCCACTCCGTTCATATAGCTGTCTAGATAAGTCTTAAACGTTCCCAGTGTGTCCGCCTCCACCACCTTGCCCGGCAACACATTCCAGGCCCCCACGACCCTCTGTGTGAAATATGTCCTTCTGATATCTGTGTTAAACCTCCCCCGGCTCACCTTGAACCTATGACCCCTCGTGAACGTCACCACCGACCCGGGGAAAAGCTTCCCACCGTTCACCCTATCTATGCCTTTCATAATTTTATACACCTCTATTAAGTCTCCCCTCATCCTCCGTCTTTCCAAGGAGAACAACCCCAGTTTCCCCAATCTCTCCTCATAACCAAGCCCCTCCATACCAGGCAACATCCTGGTAAACCTCCTCTGCACTCTCTCCAAAGCCTCCACGTCCTTCTGGTAGTGTGGCGACCAGAACTGGGCGCAGTATTCCAGATGCGGCCGAACCAACGTTCTATACATCTGCAACATCAGACCCCAACTCTTATACTCTATGCCCCGTCCTATAAAGGCAAGCATGCCATATGCCTTCTTCACCACCTTCTCCACCTGTGACGTCACCTTCAAAGATCTGTGGACTTACACACCCAGGTCCCTCTGCGTATCTACACCCTTTATGGTTCTTCCATTTATCGTGGGGTATTGAGGGGCGACCTGATAGAAGTCTACAAGATTATGAGAGGCATGGACAGAGTGGATCGTCAGAAGCTTTTCCCCAGGGTGGAAGAGTCAATTACTAGGGGGGCACAGGTTTAAGGTGCGAGGGGCAAGGTTTAAAGGAGATGTACGAGGCAAGTTTTTTTACACAGAGGGTGGTGGGTGCCTGGAACTCGCTGCCGGGGGAGGTAGTGGGAGCGGATACGGTAGTGAGTTTTACGGAACGTCTGGACAAATACATGAATAGGATGGGAATAGAGGGATACGGTCCCCGGAAGGGTAGGGGGTTTTAGTTCAGTCCAGGCAGCATGGTTGGTGCAGGCTTGGAGGACCGAAGGGCCTGATCCTAGAAACATCGAAAAACTACAGCACAAAACAGGCCCTTCGGCCCCACAAGTTGTGCCGAACATATCCCTACCTTCTAGGCCTACCTATAACCCTCCATCCTATTAAGTCCCATGTACTCATCCAGGAGTCTCTTAAAAGACCCTATTGAGTTCGCCTCCACCACCACTGATGGCAGCCGATTCCACTCGCCCACCACCCTCTGTGTGAAAAACTTACCCCTAACATCTCCCCTGTACCTACCCCCCAGCACCTTAAACCTGTGTCCTCTCGTAGCAGCCATTTCCACCCTGGGAAAAAGCCTCTGAGAGTCCACCCGATCTATGCCTCCCAACATCTTATACACCTCTATTAGGTCTCCTCTCATCCTACGTCTCTCCAAGGAGAAAAGACCGAGCTCCCTCAGCCTATCCTCATAAGGCATGCCACTCAATCCAGGCAACATCCTTGTCAATCTCCTCTGCACCCTTTCAATCTTTTCCACATCCTGTTCCTGTGCTGTAATTTTCTTTGTTCTTTGATCCCAACTGTTTACATTACACATGAATGATTTGGAAGAGAGTTTGCCGCTCATAGCTTTCTAAGGGATGCGGATCTGTGAGATTTGAGAAGTTCCTACACAGGAAAGATAAAAGCGAAATTAAGATTGGGAGTCACGTATCTGGGGTAGTTTTAACCCTACAGGCTCTAGACGTTAAGCAAGATAGGTCAGGGCCAACGTTGAATGACAATCTGGAATGCCAGTCATTGGAACTGTGTGCCACAGAGAGGTGTCAGAGGTCACAGTCCTTGGTCGGGACTTTCTCGCCCTGCTTGTCCCGAAACCAGAAACGTAGAAACATAGAAGATAGGAGCAGGAGGAGGCCATTCGGCCCTTCCAGTCTGCTCCCCCATTCATCACCATCATGGCTGATCATCCAACTCAACAGCCTCATCCTGCTTTCCCCCCAATAACCTTTGATCCCTTTCGTCGCCAAGTGCTAAATCCAGCCGCCTCTTGAATACATTCAGAATAGAATCACAGAAACCCTACAGGGCAGAAGGAGGCCATTTGGCCCATTGAACCTGCACCGACAATCCCCATAACCCCACGTGTTACCCTGCTAATTCCCCTGACATTAGGGGACAATTCCACAGGCTCACCACTCTCTGATTAGCACGGCCAATCCACCTAACCCGCACATCTTTGGACACTAAGGGGCAATTTAGCATGGCCAATCCACCCAACCTGCACATCTTTGGACACTAAGGGGCAATTTAGCATGGCCAATCCACCCAACCTGCACATCTTTGGACACTAAGGGGCAATTTAGCATGGCCAATCCACCTAACCTGCACATCTTTGGACACTAAGGGACAATTTAGCATGGCCAATCCACCTAACCCGCACATCTTTGGACACTAAGGGACAATTTAGCATGGCCAATCCACCTAACCCGCACATCTTTGGACACTAAGGGACAATTTAGCATGGCCAATCCACCCAACCTGCACATCTTTGGACACTAAGGGGCAATTTAGCATGGCCAATCCACCCAACCTGCACATCTTTGGACACTAAGGGACAATTTAGCATGGCCAATCCACCCAACCTGCACATCTTTGGACACTAAGGGGCAATTTAGCATGGCCAATCCACCCAACCTGCACATCTTTGGACACTAAGGGGCAATTTAGCATGGCCAATCCACCCAACCTGCACATCTTTGGACACTAAGGGGCAATTTAGCATGGCCAATCCACCCAACCTGCACATCTTTGGACACTAAGGGGCAATTTAGCATGGCCAATCCACCCAACCTGCACATCTTTGGACACTAAGGGACAATTTAGCACGGCCAATCCACCTAACCTGCACATCTTTGGACACTAAGGGGCAATTTAACATGGCCAATCCACCTAACCTGCACATCTTTGGACACTCAGGGGCAATTTAGCATGGCCAATCCACCAAACCTGCACATCTTTGGACACTGAGGGGCAATTTAGCATGGCCAATCCACCTAACCTACACATCTTTGGACACTAAGGGACAATTTAGCATGGCCAATCCACCTAACCTGCACATCTTTGGACACTAAGGGGCAATTTAGCATGGCCAATCCACCTAACCTGCACATCTTTGGACACTAAGGGACAATTTAGCATGGCCAATCCACCCAACCTGCACATCTTTGGACACTAAGGGACAATTTAGCATGGCCAATCCACCTAACCTGCACATCTTTGGACACTAAGGGACAATTTAGCATGGCCAATCCACCCAACCTGCACATCTTTAGACACTAAGGGACAATTTAGCATGGCCAATCCACCCAACCTGCACATCTTTGGACACTAAGGGGCAATTTAGCATGGCCAATCCACCTAACCTGCACATCTTTGGACACTAAGGGGCAATTTAGCATGGCCAATCCACCTAACCAGCACATCTTTGGACACTAAGGGGCAATTTAGCATGGCCAATCCACCTAACCTGCACATCTTTGGACACTAAGGGGCAATTTAGCATGGCCAATCCACCCAACCTGCACATCTTTGGACACTAAGGGGTAATTTAGCATGGCCAATCCACCCAACCTGCACATCTTTGGACACTAAGGGGCAATTTAGCATGGCCAATCCACCTAAACTACACATCTTTGGACACTAAGGGACAATTTAGCATGGCCAATCCACCTAACCTACACATCTTTGGACACTAAGGGACAATTTAGCATGGCCAATCCACCCAACCTGCACATCTTTGGAGTGTGGGAGGAAACCGGAGCATCCGGAGGAAACTGGCACAGATTCCGCACAGTCAACCAAGGCCTGAACCCTGGTCCCTGATGCTGTGACATAGTAGTCCTACCCCACTGTGCCACCGTGCTGCCCATGGGTGATCTAATTGTATCCTCAATTGTAACCTCCTGTTTTCCCGATAGCGCTTAACCACCACCATCACCAACCACGCACCACCACCATCTCCCCCCCGCCCCCCCCCCCCCCCCCCATCCCCCCGCCACCCCGCCCCGCCTCACTTCTTAGTCCCTCAGCTAAGCTGAGTTGGGCAGATAGCTGGCAAACACAGTTCGATGCAGGCAAGTGAGCTGGTTCATTCAGACACAAAGGATGAGCAGGGACAATATAAAATTAAGGGTCCAGCACGACAGGGGAGTGTCTGTGAAGTGTGTGTTTGTACATAAGTGAGTGAAGGTGGCAGCACAGGTGGAGAGTCACACAGGTTTACAGCATGGAAACAGGCCCTTCGGCCCAACTTGTCCATGCTGCCCGCTTTTTTCACCACTAAGCTAGTCCCAATTGCCCGCATTTGGCCCATATCCCTCTATACCCATCGTACCCATGTAACTATCTAAATGCTTTTTAAAAGACAAAATTGTACCCGCCTCTACTACTCCCTCTGGCAGCTTGTTCCAGACACTCCCCACCCTCTGTGTGAAACATTTGCCCCTCTGGAAACTTTTGTATCTCCCCCCTCTCACCTTAAACCTATGCCCTCTAGTTTTAGACTCCCCTACCTTTGGGAAAAGATACTGACTATCTAGCTGATCTATGCCCCTCATTATTTTATAGACCTCTATAAGATCACCCCTCAGCCTCCTACTCTCCGGAGAAAAAAGTCCCAGTCTATCCAGCCTCTCCTTATAACTCAATCCATTAAGTCCCGGTAGCATCCTAGTAAATCTTTTCTGCACTTTTTCCAGCTTAACAATAGCCTCTCTATAATAGGGTGACCAGAATTGCACACAGTATTCCAAGTGTGGCCTCACCAATGTCTTGTACAACTTCAACAAGACGTCCCAATTCCTGCATTCAATGTTCTGACCAATGAAACCAAGCATGCCGAATGCCTTCTTCACCACTCTGTCCACCTGTGACTCCACTTTCAAGGAGCTATGAACATGTACCCCTAGATCTCTTTGTTCCCCAATGCCCTACCATTAACTGAGTAAGTCCTGCCCTGGTTCAATCTACCAAAATGCATCACCTCACATTTATCTAAATTAAACTCCATCTGCCATTCGTCAGCCCACTGGCCCAATTGATCAAGATCTCTTTGCAATTGGAGATAACTTTCTTCACTGTCCACTGTGCCACCAATCTTAGTGTCATCTGCAAACTTACTAACCATGCCTCCTATATTCTCATCCAAATCATTCATATAAATGACAAATAACAGTGGACCCAGCACTGATCCCTGAGGCACACCGCTGGTCACAGGCCTCCAGTTTGAAAATCAACCCTCTACGACCACCCTCTGGCTTCTGTGAAGAAGCCAATTTTATATCCATACAGATACCTCACCCTGGATCCCGTGAGATTTAACCTCATGCAACAACTTACCATGCGGTACCTTGTCAAAGGCCTTGCTAAAGTCCATGTAGACAACATCAACTGCACTGCCCTCATCTACCTTCTTGGTTACCCCTTTCAAAAAACAGTGGGAGGTGAGTGTCTGGAATGAGCTCCCAGAGGTAGTAGTAGAGGCGGGTACAATTTTGTATTTAAACAGTTACATGGGTAAGATAGGTGGGGAGGGATATGAGCCAAATGGGGGCAATTGGGATTAGCTTAGGGGCTAAAACAAAAGGGCGACGTGGACAAGTTGGGCCGAAGGGCCTGTTTCCATGTTGTAAACCTCTATGTCTCGACATCTTTGTATCATCTGCGAACTTAGCAAAAGTGCCTTCAGTTCCTTCCTCCAAATCGTGAATGTATATTGTGAAAAGTTGTGGTCCCAACACTGGCCCTGAGGCACACCACTAGTCACCAGGAATGTCAAGGGAAATTCTACATGAATGGTATTGGCCTATTGTGTTGTGTGGATAACTGTTCCCTAAGGGATAATGCAAGTGTGTGTACACTAGATACCCAATAGCCTGACTGCTTTCGAGAAAGGCATCTCGAAACAAAGAACCTATTAGATGTCCCACTAGAGGGAGACCATGTGTTATGATGCAGTGTTTCATATTTGTTCTTCCTTTTTTTCCATGTTTTAAAGCATTGATAGCTTGTTCTGAAGTTTTTTCATAAGAACATAAGAACTAGGAGCAGGAGTAGGCCATCTGGCCCCTCGAACCTGCCCCGCCATTCAATAAGATCATGGCTCATCTTTTCGTGGACTCAGCTCCACTTACCCGCCCGCTCCCCTTAATTCCTTTACTGTTCAAAAATCTATCTATCCTTGCCTTAAAAACATTCAGTGAGATAGCCTCAACTGGGGCAGGGAATCCCACAGATTCACAACCCTTTGTGTGAAGAAGTTCCTCCTCAACTCAGCCCTAAATCTGCTCCCCCTTATTTTGAGGCCATACCCCCTAGTTCTAGTTTCACCCGCCATTGGAAACAACTTACCTGCTTCTATCTTATCTATTCCCTTCATAATCTTACATGCTTCTATAAGATCTCCCCTCATTCTTCTGAATTCCAATGAGTATAGCCCCTACTCAGCCTCTCCTCATAAGCCAACCCTCTCAACTCCGGAATCAACCTAGTGAATCTCCTCTGCACCCCCTCCAGTGCCAGTATATCCTTTCTCAAGTCAGGAGACCAAAACTGTACACAGTACTCCAGGTGTGGCCTCACCAGCACCTTATAGAGCTACAACATAACCTCGCTGTTTTTAAACTCCATCCCTCTAGCAATGAAGGACAAAATTCCATTTGCCTTCTTAATTACCTGCTGCACCTGCAAATTAACTTTTTATTCAAATAAAGGACAGAACGCATTATTTGTTGTCAATTGTACTCCTTATACACCTATGACTGAGTGGCTAAATTCCCCTCCAACTCAATTTTCAAGTTTGCTGACGACACCACCGTAGTGGGTGGGATCTCAAACAGTGACGAGACAGGGTACAGGAATGAGATAGAGAATCTGGTGAACTGGTGCAGCAACAATAATCTCTCCCTCAATGTCAACAAAACAAAGGAGATTGTCATCGACTTCAGGAAGAGTAAAGGAGAACATGCTCCTGTCTACATCAACGGGGATGAAGTAGAAATGGTCGAGAGCTTCAAGTATTTAGGTGTCCAGATCACCAACAACCTGTCCTGGTCCCCCCCACGCCGACTCTATAGTTAAGAAAGCCCCACCAACGCCTCTACTTTCTCAGAAGACTAAGGAAATTTGGCATGTCAGCTACGACTCTCACCAACTTTTACAGATGCGCCATAGAAAGCATTCTTTCTGGTTGTATCACAGCTTGGTCTGGGGCTCCTGCTCTGCCCAAGACCGCAAGAAACTACAAAAGGTCGTGAATGTAGCCCAATCCATCACGCAAACCAGCCTCCCATCCACTGACTCTGTCGACACTTCCCGCTGCCTCGGCAAAGCAGCCGGCATAATTTAGGCTCCCCCCACGCACCCCGGACATTCTCTCTTCCACCTTCTTCCGTCGGGAAAAAGATACAAAAGTCTGAGGTCACATACCAACCGACTCAAGAATAGCTTCTTCCCTGCTGCTGCCAGACTTTTGAATGGACCTACCTCGCATTCGGGCCTGGGTGGGATTGTAGTCGGTGCAGACTCAATGAGCTGAATGGACTCCTTCTGCACTGAAGGGATTCTATGATTCTTCGCTTGCCTTCATCGGCCGGGGCACTGAGTTTAAAAATTGGCAAGTCATGTTGCAGCTTTATAGAACCTTAGTTGGGCCGGACTTGGAATATAGTGTTTAATTCTGGTCGCCACACTACCAGAAGGATGTGGAGGCTTTGGAGAGGGTACAGAAAGGATTTACCAGGATGTTGCCTGGTATGGAGGGCATCAACTATGAGGAGAGGTTGGAGAAACTCACTCACTGTAAAGGCGGAGGTTGAGGGGCGACCTGACAGAAGTCTACAGATTATGAGGGGCATGGACAGAGTGGATAGTCAGAAGCTTTTTCCCCAGGGTGGAAGAGTCAATTACTAGGGAGCACAGGTTTAAGGTGCGAGGGGCAAGGTTTAAAGGAGATGTACGAGGCAAGTTTTTTCACACAGAGGATGGTGGGTGCCTGGAACCCGCTGCCGGGGGAGGAAGTGGAAGCGGATACGATCGTGACTTTTAAGGGGCGTCTGGACAAATACAGGAATAGGATGGGAATGGAGGGATATGGTCCATAGAACCATAGAACCATAGAAAATTACAGCTCAGAAACAGGCCTTTTGGCCCTTCTTGTCTGTGCCGAACCATTTTATGCCTAGTCCCACTGACCTGCACTTGGACCATATCCCTCCACACCCCTCTCATCCATCAACCCGTCCAAGTTTTTCTTAAATGTTAAAAGTGACCCCGCATTTACCACTTTATCCGGCAGCTCATTCCACACTCCCACCACTCTCTGCGTGAAGAAGCCCCCCCTAATATTCCCTTTAAACTTTTCTCCTTTCACCCTTAACCCATGCCCTCTGGTTTTTTTCTCCCCTAGCCTCAGCGGAAAAAGCCTGCTTGCATTCACTCTACCTATACCCATCAAAATCTTATACACCATTATCAAATCTCCCCTCAATCTTCTACGCTCCAGGGAATAAAGTCCCAACCTATTCAATCTCTCTCTGTAACTCAGCTTCTCAAGTCCCGGCAACATCAAAGAACAAAGAACAAAGAACAATACAGCACAGGAACAGGCCCTTCGGCCCTCCAAGCCCGCGCCGCTCCCCGGTCCAGGATTGAATCCTGAATCCAGGATCCCCGCCCAATTTTCCAGCCTATCTACATACCAATATCCTATCCACCGAGCTGTCCCTCACAGCTATGATGCTTTGTTCATTACAACCTATTAACTTACCCCCACCCCCCCATTCCAGACCATGTGATCTCCAGGGAGAGGCGAAAACCCAGAGTGAAAAACCCCAGGGCCAATATGGGGAAAAAAAAAAAAATCTGGGAAATTCCTCTCCGACCCCCTGAGGCGATCGAAACGAGTCCAGGAGATCACAATGGCCCCGATCGGAAAATGCTTCCCAACCCTAGTCATTTCCACTTCCACGAACACCATATGAATTCCCTGCCCCCGAGACAGGTTCCCAGCTATCCGCAGTCTCACTCTGTACTGGCACCAGCAAGATGATCGTAGAATGAAGCCTTGAAACGAGAAACCAGGAACAATTAGCCCGCGCCGCTCCCTGGTCCAAACTAGACCACTCTTTTGTATCCCTCCATTCCCACTCCGTTCATATAGCTGTCTAGATAAGTCTTAAACGTTCCCAGTGTGTCCGCCTCCACCACCTTGCCCGGCAACACATTCCAGGCCCCCACGACCCTCTGTGTGAAATATGTCCTTCTGATATCTGTGTTAAACCTCCCCCCCTTCACCTTGAACCTATGACCCCTCGTGAACGTCACCACCGACCCGGGGAAAAGCTTCCCACCGTTCACCCTATCTATGCCTTTCATAATTTTATACACCTCTATTAAGTCTCCCCTCATCCTCCGTCTTTCCAAGGAGAACAACCCCAGTTTCCCCAATCTCTCCTCATAACCAAGCCCCTCCATACCAGGCAACATCCTGGTAAACCTCCTCTGTACTCTCTCCAAAGCCTCCACGTCCTTCTGGTAGTGTGGCGACCAGAACTGGACGCAGTATTCCAAATGCGGCCGAACCAACGTTCTATACATCTGCAACATCAGACCCCAACTTTTATACTCTATGCCCTGTCCTATAAAGGCAAGCATGCCATATGCCTTCTTCACCACCTTCTCCACCTGTGACGTCACCTTCAAAGATCTGTGGACTTGCACACCCAGGTCCCTCTGCGTCTCTACACCCTTTATGGTTCTTCCATTTATCGTGTAGCTCCTCCCTACATTATTCCCACCAAAATGCATCACTTCGCATTTATCAGGATTGAACTCCATCTGCCATTTCCTTGCCCAAATTTCCAGCCTATCTATATCCTTCTGTAGCCTCTGACAATGTTCCTCACTATCTGCAAGTCCTGCCAGTTTTGTGTCGTCCGCAAACTTACTGATCACCCCAGTTACTCCTTCTTCCAGATCATTTATATAAATCACAAACAGCAGAGGTCCCAATACAGAGCCCTGCGGTACACCACTAGTCACAGGCCTCCAGCCGGAAAAAGACCCTTCCACTACCACCCTCTGTCTTCTATGACCAAGCCAGTTCTCCACCCATCTAGCCACCTCCCCCTTTATCCCATGGGATCCAACCTTTTTCACTAGCCTACCATGAGGGACTTTGTCAAACGCTTTACTAAAGTCCATATAGACAACATCCACGGCCCTTCCTTCGTCAACCATTTTGGTCACTTCTTCAAAAAACACCACCAGGTTCGTGAGGCATGACCTCCCTCTCACAAAACCATGTTGACTATCGTTAATGAGTTTATTCCTTTCTAAATGCGCATACAGACCGCAAGAAACTACAAAAGGTCGTGAATGTAGCCCAATCCATCACGCAAACCAGCCTCCCATCCACTGACTCTGTCGACACTTCCCGCTGCCTCGGCAAAGCAGCCGGCATAATTTAGGCTCCCCCCACGCACCCCGGACATTCTCTCTTCCACCTTCTTCCGTCGGGAAAAAGATACAAAAGTCTGAGGTCACATACCAACCGACTCAAGAATAGCTTCTTCCCTGCTGCTGCCAGACTTTTGAATGGACCTACCTCGCATTCGGGCCTGGGTGGGATTGTGGTCGGTGCAGACTCAATGGGCTGAATGGACTCCTTCTGCACTGAAGGGATTCTATGATTCTTCGCTTGCCTTCATCGGCCGGGGCACTGAGTTTAAAAATTGGCAAGTCATGTTGCAGCTTTATAGAACCTTAGTTGGGCCGGACTTGGAATATAGTGTTTAATTCTGGTCGCCACACTACCAGAAGGATGTGGAGGCTTTGGAGAGGGTACAGAAAGGATTTACCAGGATGTTGCCTGGTATGGAGGGCATCAACTATGAGGAGAGGTTGGAGAAACTCACTCACTGTAAAGGCGGAGGTTGAGGGGCGACCTGACAGAAGTCTACAGATTATGAGGGGCATGGACAGAGTGGATAGTCAGAAGCTTTTTCCCCAGGGTGGAAGAGTCAATTACTAGGGAGCACAGGTTTAAGGTGCGAGGGGCAAGGTTTAAAGGAGATGTACGAGGCAAGTTTTTTCACACAGAGGATGGTGGGTGCCTGGAACCCGCTGCCGGGGGAGGAAGTGGAAGCGGATACGATCGTGACTTTTAAGGGGCGTCTGGACAAATACAGGAATAGGATGGGAATGGAGGGATATGGTCCATAGAACCATAGAACCATAGAAAATTACAGCTCAGAAACAGGCCTTTTGGCCCTTCTTGTCTGTGCCGAACCATTTTATGCCTAGTCCCACTGACCTGCACTTGGACCATATCCCTCCACACCCCTCTCATCCATCAACCCGTCCAAGTTTTTCTTAAATGTTAAAAGTGACCCCGCATTTACCACTTTATCCGGCAGCTCATTCCACACTCCCACCACTCTCTGCGTGAAGAAGCCCCCCCTAATATTCCCTTTAAACTTTTCTCCTTTCACCCTTAACCCATGCCCTCTGGTTTTTTTCTCCCCTAGCCTCAGCGGAAAAAGCCTGCTTGCATTCACTCTACCTATACCCATCAAAATCTTATACACCATTATCAAATCTCCCCTCAATCTTCTACGCTCCAGGGAATAAAGTCCCAACCTATTCAATCTCTCTCTGTAACTCAGCTTCTCAAGTCCCGGCAACATCAAAGAACAAAGAACAAAGAACAATACAGCACAGGAACAGGCCCTTCGGCCCTCCAAGCCCGCGCCGCTCCCCGGTCCAGGATTGAATCCTGAATCCAGGATCCCCGCCCAATTTTCCAGCCTATCTACATACCAATATCCTATCCACCGAGCTGTCCCTCACAGCTATGATGCTTTGTTCATTACAACCTATTAACTTACCCCCACCCCCCCATTCCAGACCATGTGATCTCCAGGGAGAGGCGAAAACCCAGAGTGAAAAACCCCAGGGCCAATATGGGGAAAAAAAAAAAAATCTGGGAAATTCCTCTCCGACCCCCTGAGGCGATCGAAACGAGTCCAGGAGATCACAATGGCCCCGATCGGAAAATGCTTCCCAACCCTAGTCATTTCCACTTCCACGAACACCATATGAATTCCCTGCCCCCGAGACAGGTTCCCAGCTATCCGCAGTCTCACTCTGTACTGGCACCAGCAAGATGATCGTAGAATGAAGCCTTGAAACGAGAAACCAGGAACAATTAGCCCGCGCCGCTCCCTGGTCCAAACTAGACCACTCTTTTGTATCCCTCCATTCCCACTCCGTTCATATAGCTGTCTAGATAAGTCTTAAACGTTCCCAGTGTGTCCGCCTCCACCACCTTGCCCGGCAACACATTCCAGGCCCCCACGACCCTCTGTGTGAAATATGTCCTTCTGATATCTGTGTTAAACCTCCCCCCCTTCACCTTGAACCTATGACCCCTCGTGAACGTCACCACCGACCCGGGGAAAAGCTTCCCACCGTTCACCCTATCTATGCCTTTCATAATTTTATACACCTCTATTAAGTCTCCCCTCATCCTCCGTCTTTCCAAGGAGAACAACCCCAGTTTCCCCAATCTCTCCTCATAACCAAGCCCCTCCATACCAGGCAACATCCTGGTAAACCTCCTCTGTACTCTCTCCAAAGCCTCCACGTCCTTCTGGTAGTGTGGCGACCAGAACTGGACGCAGTATTCCAAATGCGGCCGAACCAACGTTCTATACATCTGCAACATCAGACCCCAACTTTTATACTCTATGCCCCGTCCTATAAAGGCAAGCATGCCATATGCCTTCTTCACCACCTTCTCCACCTGTGACGTCACCTTCAAAGATCTGTGGACTTGCACACCCAGGTCCCTCTGCGTCTCTACACCCTTTATGGTTCTTCCATTTATCGTGTAGCTCCTCCCTACATTATTCCCACCAAAATGCATCACTTCGCATTTATCAGGATTGAACTCCATCTGCCATTTCCTTGCCCAAATTTCCAGCCTATCTATATCCTTCTGTAGCCTCTGACAATGTTCCTCACTATCTGCAAGTCCTGCCAGTTTTGTGTCGTCCGCAAACTTACTGATCACCCCAGTTACTCCTTCTTCCAGATCATTTATATAAATCACAAACAGCAGAGGTCCCAATACAGAGCCCTGCGGTACACCACTAGTCACAGGCCTCCAGCCGGAAAAAGACCCTTCCACTACCACCCTCTGTCTTCTATGACCAAGCCAGTTCTCCACCCATCTAGCCACCTCCCCCTTTATCCCATGGGATCCAACCTTTTTCACTAGCCTACCATGAGGGACTTTGTCAAACGCTTTACTAAAGTCCATATAGACAACATCCACGGCCCTTCCTTCGTCAACCATTTTGGTCACTTCTTCAAAAAACACCACCAGGTTCGTGAGGCATGACCTCCCTCTCACAAAACCATGTTGACTATCGTTAATGAGTTTATTCCTTTCTAAATGCGCATACATCCTATCTTTAAGAATCTTCTCCAACAACTTCCCCACCACGGACGTCAAGCTCACCGGCCTATAATTACCCGGGTTATCCTTCCTACCCTTCTTAAATAACGGGACCACATTAGCTATCCTCCAATCCTCTGGGACCTCACCTGTGTCCAGTGACGAGACAAAGATTTGCGTCAGAGGCCCAACAATTTCACCTCTCGTCTCCCTGAGCAGCCTTGGATAGATTCCATCAGGCCCTGGGGATTTGTCAGTCTTTATATTCTCTAACAAACCTAACACTTCCTCCTTTGTAATGGAGATTTTCTCCAACGGTTCAACACTCCCCTCCGAGACACTCCCAGTCAACACATCCCTCTCCTTAGTGAATACCGACGCAAAGTATTCATTTAGGATCTCCCCTACCTCTTTGGGCTCCAAGCATAAGTCCCCACTTTTGTCCCTGAGAGGTCCGATTTTTTCCCTTACAACCCTTTTGTTCCTAACGTATGAATAAAATGCCTTGGGATTCTCCTTAATCCTGTCCGCGAAGAACATTTCGTGACCCCTTTTTGCTCATCTAATTCCCCGTTTGAGTATTTTCCTACTTTCATTATACTCCTCCAGAGCTCCCTCCGTTTTTAGCTGCTTGGACCTAACATACGCCTCTCTTTTCCTTTTGACCAGTCCCTCAATTTCCCTGGTTATCCACGGTTCTCTAATCCTACCCTTCCTATCCTTCTTTTTTACAGGCACATGCTTGTCCTGTAGCCCTAACAACCGTTCCTTAAAAGACTGCCACATACCAGATGTGGATTTACCCTCAAACAGCCTCTCCCAATCAAGAGCTGCCAATTTCTGCCTGATCCCAATAAAGTTAGCCTTCCCCCAATCCAACACCTTACCCTTGGGACACCACTCATCCTTTTCCATCACTATCCTAAAGCTAACAGAATTGTGGTCACTATTTGCCACATGTTCCCCGACCAAAACTTTGAAGACCTGACCGGGCTCATTCCCCAGCACCAGGTCCAGTATAGCCCCCTCTCTAGTTGGGCTGTCCACATATTGTTCCAACGAACCCTCCTGTACACATTTTACAAATGCCTCCCCATCCAGAGTCCCTGCCCTCAGCGATTTCCAGTCTATACCAGGGAAATTGAAGTCTCCCACTACAACAACCCTATATTTCCTGCACCTATCCAGTATCTCCTGACATATCCATTCTTCCACTTCCCTTGGGCTGTTGGGGGGCCTGTAGTACACCCCCAACATAGTGACTGCGCCTTTCCTGTTTCTAAGCTCCACCCAGAGTGACTCGCTACACGACTCCTCCGAATTGTCCTCCCTCTGCACCGCTGTAATATGCTCTCCAACCAATACCGCTACTCCCCCACCTCTTTTGGCCCCTCCTCTGTCTCGCCTAAAACACTTGTACCCTGGAATATTCAGCTGCCAGTCCTGTCCCTCTTTCAACCAAGTCTCCGTCACCGCAACCACATCCAAATTCCTCGTGCGCATTAAGGCCCCAAGTTCGTCTGTTTTACCTGCTACGCTCCTTGCATTGAAGTATAAGCACTCCAGACCCCCAGGCTCAGTGAGGTCGTCCTCCCCCAGAGTGCTCTTCTTCTTTGCCAGCCTTGTCCCAGCCCCAAGCTCGTCCCCAGCCACCACACTTATAGACCTAATAGTTTGATCCCCACCCCCCTGCCATACTAGTTTAAACCCCCCCGAACTGCATTAGCAAAGCTCCCAGCCAGGATATTTGTGCCCTTCCAACTTAGTTGTGACCCCTCCCTCTTGTACAGGTGCCATCCTCTCCTGAAAACCTCCCATTGGTCTATGAAAATAAAGCCCTCCCTCCTGGACCAGTCCTTTAGCCAGGCATTCATTTGAACCAACTCCCTATTCTTATCCTCACTGGCACGAGGCATTGGGAGCAGCCCAGAGATGGCCACCCTAGTGACCCTACTTTTTAACCTATTTCCCAACTCCCTGAATTGCTCCCTTTGGACCCCCCGACTCTTCCTATCTACGTCATTTCCACCAATGTGTATAATGACATCCGTTTCTTTATCTTCCCCTTTTAAAATGCCTCCTATCCGCTCGGAGACATCCGTGACCCCAGCACCAGGTAGGCAGACTACCATCCTGGAGTCCCGTTCGCCCCCACAGAATCGCCTGTCTGTCCCTCTAACTGACGCATCCCCCACCACTATCGCTCTCCTAACCCCTCTCTTCCCTTTCCGGGCCACAGAGCCTGACTGTGTGCCAGAGACCTGGTCACTGTGTCTTACCCCTGGAGAGGCACACTCCTCCACACTATCCAAAACAATGTACCTGTTTTGGAGTGGGACAACCACAGGTGACCCTTCTTCTAACTGTTCACTCCCCTCCCCTCTCACACCTGTCACCAAGCCCTTCCTATTTTGAGACACCTCTGGAGACCTCCCTTGTACTTTACCCTTCTGCCCTTTACTCCTCCGAACTGTGACCCACGTGTCATTCTCCCGATGCCCCGGTGTAACTAGTTGCCTATAACTGCTGTCAATTTTTCTCCCATTTTCCCTGACTAGGCTAAGGTCAGCGATCTGCAGCTCCAGTTCCCTAACACGGTCTCTCAAGAGAGCTGCAGTTCCACGCACCTGGCACATATGTGAACCTCTGGGAAGCTCGGTGTTTGCAGAAACTCCCACATCCCACATCGGAAGCACTGAACTGGCCGATCACTCATACCTGCCCTTATCCTTTATAGGGTTGGGTAAAAAATAACTAGCCTTGCCTTGCCCTTTTAGCCCAAGCCCTGTGAGCCAAAGACCTTATAGTGCACACTCTGCTACCCACTCACTCCACTGCCCGCTCCCGACGCTGCCCGCTGTATAGTGCAGACGGCTTTTTATGCTCCCGACGAACCCCCCAGGTAACTGCCTTTTGTACTAAGACTCAACCTCCCAGAATCCCCTTCAGCTGACCTCACTTCCTCAATTCAAAACCCTGAAAAAAGCCCGCGAACATAGAAACCCTACAGTGCAGAAGGAGGCCATTCGGCCCATCGAGTCTGCACCGACCACAATCCCACCCAGGCCCCACCCCCACATATTTACCCGCTAATCCCACTAACCTACGCATCCCAGGACTCTAAGGGGCAATTTTTAACCTGGCCAATCAACCTAACCCGCACATCTTTGGACTGTGGGAGGAAACCGGAGCACCCGGAGTAAACCCACGCAGACACGAGGAGAATGTGCAAACTCCACACAGACAGTGACCCGAGCCGGGAATCGAACCCGGGACCCTGGAGCTGTGAAGCAGCAGTGCTAACCACTGTGCTACCGTGCATCCTTGTGAACCTTCTCTGCACTCTTTCAATCTTACTTACATCCTTCCTGTAACTAGGTGACCAAAACTGTACACAATACTCCAAATTCGGCCTCACCGATGCCTTATATAACCTTACCATAACACTCCAGCTTTTATACTCGATACTCCGATTTATAAAGGCCAATGTACCAAAGGCACTCTTTACGACCCTATCCACCTGTGACGAATTTAGGGAATTCTGTACCTGTATTCCCAGATCCCTCTGTTCAACTGCACCGGAAGGGTTTTAGTTCAGTTGGGGGCAGCATGGTCGGTGCAGGCTTGGAGGGCCGAAGGGCCTGATCCTGTGCTGTAATTTTCTTTGTTCTTTGTTCTAAGAGGTATAGTTGATAGTGAAGTCAGTTATCTTAATTAAGAGGGATCTTGATCAGCTAAGGAACTGGGCCAAGGATTAGCAAATGGATTTCAATACAGATGAGCGTGAGGTGTTACATTTTGGAAAGTCAAAATAGTGTAGGACTGAGTCAGTGAATGGTGGGGCCCTGGGAAGTGTCGAGGAACACAGGGTCCTCGGAGTACAAGTACACAGAGCGGCGGCGCAGTAACATGGTGGTTAGCGCTGCTGCCTCACAGCGCCAGGGACCCGGGTTCGATTCCCGGCTCGGGTCACTGTCTGTGCGGAGTCTGCACGTTCTCCCCGTGTCTGCGTGGGTTTCCTCCGGGTGCTCCGGTTTCCTCCCACAGTCCGAAAGATGTGCGGGTTAGGTGGATTGGCCGTGCTAAATTGATCCTCGTGTCAGGGGGATTAGCCAGGGTAAATATCTGCAGGTTACGGGAATAGGGCCTGGGTGGGATTGTGGTCGGTGCAAACTCGATGGGCCGAATGGCCTCCTTCTGCACTGTATTGATTTTATGATTCTATCATTTGATTTTGATTTGATTTAGTATTGTCACATATATTAACATACAGTGAAAAGTATTGTTTCTTGCGCGCTATACAGACAAAGCATACCGTTCATAGAGAAGGGAAGGAGAGGGTGCAGAATGTAGTGTTACAGTCATAGCCAAGGTGGAGAGAAAGATCAACTTACTGCGAGGTAGGTCCATTCAAAAGTCTGACGGCAGCAGGGAAGAAGCTGTTCTTGAGTCGGTCGGTACGTGACCTCAGACTTTTGTATCTTTTTCCCAACGGAAGAAGGTGGAAGAGAGAATGTCCGGGGTGCGAGGGGTCCTTGATTATGCCGGCTGCTTTTCCCCCAAGGCAGCGGGAAGTGTAGACAGAGTCAATGGATGGGAGGCTGCTTTGCGTGACGGATTGGGCTACACTCACGACCTTTGGTAGTTCCTTGCGGTCTGGGGCAGAGCAGGAGACACACAAAGCTGTGATACAACCAGAAAGAATGCTTTCTATGGTGCATCTGTAAAAGTTGGTGAGAGTCGTAGCTGACATGCAAAATTTCCTTAGTCTTCTGAGAAAGTAGAGGCGTTGGTGGGGCTTTCTTAACTATCGTGTCGGCGTGGGGGGGACCAGGACAGGTTGTTGGTGATCTGGACACCTAAAAACGTGAAGCTCTCTCGACCCTTTCTACTTCATCCCTGTTGATGTTGATGCCGGCATCTCCACATCACGATGTAGACAGGAGCATGTTCTCCTTTACGCTTCCTGAAGTCGATGACAATCTCCTTCATTTTGTTGACATTGAGGGAGAGATTATTAGAACATAGAACATAGAACAGTACAGCACAGAACAGGCCCTTCAGCCCACGATGTTGTGCCGAGCTTTATCTGAAACCAAGATCAAGCTATTTCCTCCCTATCATCCCGAAGTACTCCATGTGCCTATCCAATAGCTTCTTAAATGTTCCTAAAGTTTCTGACTCCACTATCCCTGCAGGCAGTCCATTCCACACCCCAACCACTCTCTGCGTAAAGAACCTACCTCGGACATCCTTCCTATATCTCCCACCATGAACCCTATAGTTATGTCCCCTAGTTACCGCTCCATTCACCCGAGGAAATAGTCTTTGAACGTTGACTCTATCCCCCTCATCATCTTATAAACCTCTATCAAGTCTCCTCTCAACCTCCTCCACTCCAAAGAGAAAAGCCCAAGTTCCCTCAACCTTTCCTCATAAGACCTACCCTCCAAACCAGGCAGCATCCTGGTAAATCTCCTTTGCACTCTTTCCAGTGCTTCCACATCCTTCTTATAGTGAGGTGACCAGAACTGCACACAATATTCCAAATGCGGTCTCACCAAGGTCCTGTACAGTTGCAGCATAACCCCACGGCTCTTAAACTCAAACCCCCTGTTAATGAACGCCAACACACTATAGGCCTTCTTCACGGCTCTATCCACTTGAGTGGCAACCTTTAGAGATCTGTGGATATGAACCCCAAGATCTCTCTGTTCCTCCACAGTCTTCAGAACCCTACCTTTGACCCTGTAACCCACATTTAAATTTGTCCTACCAAAATGAATCACCTCACATTTATCAGGGTTAAACTCCATTTGCCATTTTTCAGCCCAGCTCTGCATCCTATCTATGTCTCTTTGCAGCCTACAACAGCCCTCCACCTCATCCACTACTCCACCAATCTTGGTGTCATCAGCAAATTTACTGATCCATCCTTCAGCCCCCTCCTCCAAGTCAATTATAAAAATCACAAAGAGCAGAGGACCAAGCACTGATCCCTGTGGCACTCCGCTGGTAACCGGTTTCCAGTCCGAAAATTTTCCATCCACCACCACCCTCTGTCTTCGGTCAGACAGCCAGTTACCTATCCAATCGGCCAAACTTCCCTCTATCCCACACATCCTTACTTTCTTCATAGTTGCCGCACCAGTTCACCAGATTCTCTATCTCATTCCTGTACTCTGTCTCGTCATTGTTTGAGATCCGACCCACTACGGTGGTGTCGTCAGCAAACTTGAAAATCGAATTGGAGGGGAATTTGGCCGCACAGTCAGAGGTGTATAAGGAGTATAGTCGGGGGCTGAGAACACAGCCTTGTGGGGCACCGGTGTTGTGGATGATCGTGGAGGAGGTGTTGCGGCCTGTGAGTTAGGTCTCTGAGTTAGGACTCTGTGATATATAGTCCTGGCGTCACAGGTAGACAGGGTGATGAAGAAAGTGTTTGGGTCATTGGCGTTCATCGGATAGGGCACTGAGTACAGGAGTTGGGACATTATGCTACAGTCGTATAAGTCAAGGCTGCCCTTGGAGAATTGTGTACAGTTTCTGGTCACCTTGTTACAGGAAAGACATTGATAAAGTGGAAAGAGTGCAGAGCAGATTCCCGAGGCTGTTGCCAGGACTAATGGGACCGAGTTATAGGGAGAGGTTGGCCAGGATAGGGCTTTGTTCCTCGGAACGTCGGAGAATGAGGTGGTGACCTCATTGAGGTTTGCAAAATCATGAGGGGGCATCGATAGGGTGCGCGCATGTAGTCTTTTTCCCAGGGAAGGGGAATTGAAAACTAGAGGGCAGAGGTTAAAGGTGAGAGGGGAAAGGGGCGCCTGAGGGGTAACTTGCAGAGGGTGGTGCGTGTATGGAGTGATCTGCCAGAGAAAGTGGTTCAGGGAGCTACAATAGCAACATTTATAAAGCATTGGGATAAGCGCATGGATGGGGAAGGATTAGAGGGATATGGACAAAAGGCGACCAACTGGGGCTAGCTGGGAGGGCACCATGAACCTGTTGGGCCAAAGGGGCTGTTTAGTCTATGACTCCCCCGAAAATCTGTCCACCATCTACAAGGACACAAGTCATAGAGTCATAGAGGTTTACAGCACGGAAACAGGCCCTTCGGCCCAACTTGTCCATGCTGCCCTTTTTTCTTAAACCCCGAAGCTAATCCCAATTGGCCCATATCCCTCTATACCCATCTTACCCATGTAACTATCTAAATGCTTTTTAAAAGACAAAATTGTACCCGCCTCTACTACTACCTCTGGCAGCTCGTTCCAGACACTCACCACCCTCTGTGTGAAATAATTGCCCCTCTGGACACTTTTGTATCTCTCCCCTCTCACCTGAAACCTCTGCCCTCTAGTTTTAGACTCCTCTACCTTTGGGAAA
>NW_027590343.1:295000-382500 GCF_964213995.1 Mustelus asterias | reverse complement strand
ACACCATAAGACATAGGAACAGAATTAGGCCACTCGGCCCATCGAGTCTGCTCCGCCATTCAAACATGGCTGATATTTTTCTCATCCCCATTCTCCTGCCTTTTCCCCATAACCCCTGATCCCCTTATTAATCAAGAACCTATCTATCTCTGTCTTAAAGACACTCAATGACCTGGCCTCCACAGCCTTCTGCGGCAAAGAGTTCCACAGATTCACCACTCTCTGGCTGAAGAAATTCCTCCTCATCTCTGTTTTAAATGATCGTCCCTTTAGCCTGAGGTTGTGTTCCCTCTGGTTCTAGTTTTTCCTACCAGTGGAAACATCCTCTCCACGTCCACTCTATCCAGGCCTCACAGTATCCTGTAAGTTTCAATAAGATCCCCCCCCCTCATCCTTCTAAACTCCAACGAGTACAGACCCAGAGACCTCAACCGTTCCTCATACGACAAGCTCTTCATTCCAGGGATCATTCTTGTGAACCTCCTCTGGACCCTTTCCAAGGCCAGCACATCCTTCCTTAGATACGGGGCCCAAAACTGCTCACAATACTCCAAATGGGGTCTGACCAGAACCTTATACAGCCTCAGAAGTCCATCCCTGCTCTTGTATTCTAGCCCTCTCGACATGAATGCTAACATTGCGTTTGCCTTCCTAACTGCCGACTGAACCTGCACGTTAACCTTAAGAGAATCTTGAACAAGGACTCCCAAGTCCCTTTGTGTTTCTGATTTCCGAAGCATTTCCCCAATTAGAAAGTAGTCTATGCCTCCATTCCCCCTTCCAAAGTGCATAACTTTTCCACATTGTATTCCCTCTGCCACTTCTTTGCCCACTCTCCTAACCTGTCCAAGTCCTTCTGCAGCCCCCCTTGCTTCCTCAATACTACCTGTCCCTCTATATATCTTTGTATCATCTGCAAACTTAGCAACAGTGCCTTCAGTTCCTTCCTCCAAATCGTTAATGTATGTTGTGAAAAGTTGTGGTCCCAACACCGACCCCTGAGACACACCACTAGTCACCAGCTGCCATCCTGAGAAAGACCCCTTTATCCCCACTCTCTGCCAGTCAACCAATCCCTTATCCATGCCAGGATCTTACCCTTAACACCATAGGCTCTTAACTCATTTAACTTATTGAGGAGGAACTTCTTCACACAAAGGGTTGTGAATCTGTGGGATTCCCTGCCCAGTTGAGGCTACCTCATTGAATGTTTTTAAGACAAGGGTAGATAAATTTTTGAACAGTGAAGGAATTAAGGGTTATGGTGAGCGGGCGGGTAAGTGGAGCTGAGTCCACAAAAAGATCAGCCATGATCTTATTGAATGGCGGAGCAGGCTCGAGGGACCAGATGGCCTACTCCTGCTCCTAGTCCTTATGTTCTTAACAGTCTCCTATGTGGCACCTTGTCAAAGGCCTTCTGGAAATCTAAATGAATCACGTCCAAATGTTTTAAGGAGAAAAAAAAACAGAAAGTGCTTTGCCAATTAGGCAGTCCATTATTAATCTGACCAATCTAAATTGATTGGGGGGTGTAAAATCAGGCCAGATCTGATTCCAGACCTCCTTTCCAACTTGTATATAAATTAGGCAGCAAGTACGCAGAATTTTAATCAGTTAAATGGTAATCCGTACAGTTGGAGGATGAAGTCTCTCGGAATCTCTCCAATCTTGCCTCTCAGTTTGATAGTGTTGCTTCCGATGGGTAAGGTTTTTCAATATTGGTAGAACTAAGGGAAGGGCCGTGGATGTCACCTATATGGACTTTAGTAAAGCATTTGACAAAGTCCCTCATGGTAGGTTGGTGCTAAAGGTTGGATCTCATGGGATAAAGGGGGAGGTGGCTAGATGGGTGGAGAACTGGCTTGGTCACAGAAGACAGAGGGTGGTAGTGGAAGGGTCTTTTTCCGGCTGGATGCCTGTGACTAGTGGTGTTCCACAGGGCTCTGTATTGGGACCTCTGCTGTTTGTGATTTATATAAATGATCTGGAAGAAGGTGTAACTGGGGTGATCAGTAAGTTTGCGGACGACACGAAAATGGCTGGACTTGCAGATAGTGAGGAACATTGTCAGAGGCTACAGAAGGATATCGATAGGCTGGAAATTTGGGCAAAGAAATGGCAGATGGAGTTCAATCCAGATAAATGTGAAGTGATGCATTTTGGTAGAAATAACGTAGGGGGGAGCTATACGATAAATGGCAGAACCATAAAGGGTGTAGATATGCAGAGGGACCTGGGTGTGCAAGTCCACAGATCCTTGAAGGTGACGTCACAGGTGGAGAAGGTGGTGAAGAAGGCATATGGCATGCTTGCCTTTATAGGACGGGGCATAGAGTATAAAAGTTGGGGTCTGATGTTGCGGTTGTATAGAACGTTGGTTCGGCCGCATTTGGAATACTGCGTCCAGTTCTGGTCACCACACTACCAGAAGGACGTGGAGGCTTTCGAAAGAGTGCAGAGGAGGTTCACCAGGATGTTGCCTGGTATGGAGGGGCTTAGTTATGAGGAGAGATTGGGGAAACTGGGGTTGTTCTCCCTGGAAAGACGGAGGATGAGGGGAGACCTAATAGAGGTGTATAAAGTTATGAAAGGCATAGATAGGGTGAACGGTGGGAAGCTTTTTCCCAGGTCGGTGGTGACGTTCACGAGGGGTCATAGGTTCAAGGTGAGGGGGGGAGGTTTAACACGGATATCAGCAGGGCGTATTTTACACAGAGGGTGGTGGGGGCCTGGAATGCGCTGCCGGGCAAGGTGGTGGAGGCGGACACACTGGGAACGTTTAAGACTTATCTAGATAGCCACATGAACAGAGTGGGAATGGAGGGATACAAAAGAATGGTCTAGTTTGGACCAGGGAGCGGCGCGGGCTTGGAGGGCCAAAGGGCCTGTTCCTGTGCTGTATTGTTCTTTGTTCTTTAATATAAAAGGAAAGACTCTTAGTACGGTAGAGGATCAGAAGGACCTTGGGATCCGGGTCCATAGGACTCTAAAATCGGCCCCGCAGATGGAGGAGGTGGTTAAGAAGGCGTATGGTGTGCTGGCCTTTATCAATCGAGGGATTGAGTTTAGGAGTCCGGCGATATTGATGCAGCTATATAAGACCCTCGTCAGACCCCACTTGGAGTACTGTGCTCAGTTCTGGTCGCCTCATTACAGGAAGGATGTGGAAAAGATTGAAAGGGTGCAGAGGCGATTTACAAGGATGTTGCCTGGATTGAGTGGCATGTCTCATGAGGATAGGCTGAGGGAGCTCGGACTTTTCTCCTTGGAGAGACGTAGGATGAGAGGAGACCTAATAGAGGTATATAAGATGTTGAGAGGCATAGATCGGGTGGACTCTCAGAGGCTTTTTCCCAGGGTGGAAATGGCTGCTACGAGAGGACACAGGTTTAAGGTGCTGGGAGGTAGGTACAGGGGAAATGTTCGGGGGAAGTTTTTCACACAAAGGGTGGTGGGCGAGTGGAATCGGCTGCCGTCAGTGGTGGTGGAGGCAAACTCAATAGGGTCTTTTAAGAGACTCCTGGATGAGTACATGGGACTTAATAGGATGGAGGGTTATAGGTAGGCCGAAAAGGTAGGGATATGTTCGGCACAACTTGTGGGGCCGAAGGGCCTGTTTTGTGCTGTAGTTTTCTATGTTTCTATGTATTAACATACAGTGAAAGGTATTGTTTCTTGCGCGCTACACAGAGAAAGCATACCGTTCATCGAGCAGGAAATGAGAGAGTGCAGAATGCAGTGTTGCAGTCATAGCTAGGGTGGAGATAAAGATCAACTTCATGCGAGGTAGGTCCATTCAAGAGTCTGACAGCAGCAGGGAAGAAGCTGTTCTTGAGTTAGCTGGTACAAAAAACAAAGAACAAAGAACAGGACAGCACAGGAACAGGCCCCTCGGCCCTCCAAGCCCGCACCTATCACGTTTACCTATCTAAACCTCCCGCTTATATCCCTCTATTCCCTGTTTGTTCATGTGCCTATCAAGATAATCTTAATTGTGTCTGCCTCAATCACCTCACTTGGCAGTGCATTCCAAGCCTCCACCACCCTCTGTGTAAAAAAACTTCCCCCCGCACATCTCCACTCAACCTTTCCCCCCTTACCTTGAACTTGTGCCGCCTTGTAATTGTCATTTCTGCCCTGGGAAAAAACTTCCAATTGTTCACCCTATCCATGCCCCTCATAATTTTATCAACTTCTCTAGGTCGCCCCCTCAGCCTCCATCTTTCCAGGCAGTACAATCCCAGTTTATTCAACCTCTCCTCGTAGCTAAAACCCTCCATACCAGGCAACATCCTGGTAAACCTTCTCTGCACTCTCTCCAAAGCCTCCATGTCCTCACAGAGGACACTGATGGATCCTCAGACTTTTGTATCTTTTTCCCAATGGAAGAAGGTGGAAGAGAGAATGTCCGGGTGCGTGGTATTTGTCCAGGGTACGGGTGATAGATTGTATAATGTACTGACCGTTAAACAATCTGTTGAAGGTGAAGTCTTGTGTGGTCGCCACACTACCAGAAGGATGTGGAGGCTTTGGAGAGGGTACAGAAAAGATTTGCCAGGGTGTTGCCTGGTATGGAGGGCATTAGCTATGAGGAGAGGTTGGAGAAACTTGGTTTGTTCTCACTGGAGCGACGGAGGTTGAGGGGCGACCTGATAGAAGTCTACAAGATTATGAGGGGCATGGACAGAGTGGATAGTCAGAAGCTTTTTCCCAGGGTGGAAGAGTCAATTTTTTGGATTTGATTTGATTCATTATTGTCACATGTATTGGGATACAGTGAAAAGTATTGTTTCTTGCGTGCTATACAGACAAAGCATACCGTTCATAGAGAAGGAAAGGAGAGAGTGCAGAATGTAGGGTTACAGTCACACCTAGGGTGCAGAGAAAGATCAACTTAATATTTGATTTATTATTGTCACATGGATTAACATACAGTGAAAAGTATTGTTTCTTGCGCTATACAGACAAAGCATACCGTTCATAGAGAAGGAAAGGAGAGGGTACAGAATGGAGTGTTACAGTCACAGCTAGGGTGTAGAGAAAGATCAACTTAATGCGAGGTAGGTCCATTCAAAAGTCTAACAGGAGCAGGGAAGAAGCTGTTCTTGAGTCGGTCGGTACGTGACCTCAGACTTTTGTACCCTTTTCCCGACGGAAGAAGGTGGAAGAGAGAATATCCGGGGTGAGTGGGGGGGTCCTTGATGATGCTGGCTGCTTTTACCCGAGGCAGCGGGAAGTGTCGACAGAGTCAATGGATGGGAGGCTGGTTTGCGTCCTCGTCAATTACTCGGGGGCACAGGTTTAAGGTGCGAGGGGGCAAGGTTTAAAGGAGATGTACGAGGCAGATTTTTTACACAGAGGGTGGTGGGTGCCTGGAACTCGCTGCCGGGGGAGGTAGTGGAAGCGGATACGATAGTGAGTTTTAAGGGGCGTCTTGACAAATACATGAATAGGATGGGAATGGAGGGATACGGTCCCCTGTTCCTGTGCTGTAATTTTCATTGTTTTTGTTCAAATCAAATAAAATCAATAGCCTCGATCTGAAATGTATAATGACCCCTTCATCCTGGTCTCAGACACCTCTCTCCATGTTTTCTTCCCATAGGGAGCACATCCGATTGTAACCGTACACCGACAGGTAAGCTCTTATAATCCTTTCAGACTACATCCCACCGCACTCCCCCATCTATTAACCACACTCTTACCCTGAAACGCCCATGTGCAGTGGAGAGGGAGAATTCATCGGAATTCACTTGAAGGGAATGATGCATTCGGGAACTTGGGACAACTATCTCATCCAGGTTAGCATCGATCGCCATTTCAGATCTCCAAGCACCGAAGCAAGGTAGATAACTGGACCCAAACCCCAAGATATGCAATGAAGCCAGCCTCCACCCCAGCAATTTGTCTATTCTGGTATAAATCTACGGATAAGGTGCTTTACTCAGGGAGTAATTCCACACAGTAATTCCACAAAGAAAAGAACAAAGAAAATTACAGCACAGGAACAGGCCCTTTGGCCCTCCAAGCCTGCACCGACCATGCTCCCTGACCGAACTAAAACCCCCTACCCTTCCGGGGACCGTATCCCTCTATTCCCATCCTATTCATGTATTTGTCAAGACGCCCCTTAAATCTCACTATCATATCCGCTTCCACTACCTCCCCCGGCAGCGAGTTCCTCACCACCGTATCCGCTTCCACTCCCTCCCCCGGCAGCGAGTTCCAGGCACCCACCACCATCTGTGTAAAAAGACTTGCCTCGTACATCTCCTTTAAACCTTGCCCCTCGCACCTTAAACCTGCGCCCCCCTAGTAATTGACTCTTCCACCCTGGGGGAAAAAGCTTCTGACTATCCACTCTGTCCATGCCTCTCATAATCTTGTCGACTTCTATCAGGTCGCCCCTCAACCTCCGTCGCTCCAGTGAGAACAAACCAAGTTTCTCCAAACTCTCCTCATAGCTAATGCCCTCCAGACCAGGCAACATCCTGGTAAATCTTTTCTGTACCCTCTCCAAAGTCTCCTTCTGGTAGTGTGGCGACCAGAATTGAACACTATATTCCAAGTGTGGCCCAACTAAGGTTCTATAACCTTATAACGGGTGGCACAGTGGTTGGCACGGCTGCCTCACAGCACCAGGGACATGGGTTCGATTCCCGGCTTGAGGTCACTGTCTATGCAGAGTTTGCACAAAGTCACCGTGTCTGCGTGGGTTCAGTTTCCTCCCACAGTCTGAGAGAAGTGCTGGTTAGGGTGCATTGACTTGAACAGTCGCTGGAGTGTGGCGACTGAGGGAATTTCACAGTAACTTCATTGCAGTGTTAAGGTAAGCCTTACTTGTGACAAAAAAATAAACTTCCTTTTACTTTAAATCTGCAGCACGACTTGCCAATTTTTAAACTCAATGCCCCGGCCGATGAAGGCAAGCATGCCGTATGCCTTCTTGACTACCTTCTCCACCTGCGTTGCCACTTTCAGTGACCTGTGTGCCTGTACACCCAGATCCCTCTGTCTATCAATACTGTTAAGAGTTCTGCCACTTATTGCATATTTTCCATCTATATTAGACCTTCCAAAATGCTTACCTCACATCTGTCCGGATTAAACTCCATCTGCCACCTCTCCGCCCAAGTCTCCAACCAATCTATATCCTGCTGTATCCTCTGATGGTCCTCATCGCTATCCACAAATCCACCAACTTTTGTGTCGTTCTCTCCACAGTGAAGACCGAAACACCCTCTGAAATTGGTAAAGGTAAGAATTGATGAATCTTCAGATGACTTTCCAATGCGGTTTCCTACCTGTTAACCTCACCCTCAAATTAACCCATTCGCACAACAACATTTTGGCACATAGCCCCATTCTCCTGCTTTCCCTGCATCTGAGCCATATTTGCTTCCAAACATACTGACTGTCGGGAGAAAAAGACTGAAGTTTAAAACATTCTCCCAAAATATCACAAAACACACAATATAGATGCACATGTTGTTTGTACACTTTCATCACAAACCATAAAACCTCATGCTTTGATTTGATTTGATTTGCTACCGGCACGGTAGCACAGTGGGTTAGCACTGCTGCTTCACAGCTCCAGGGTCCCGGGTTCGATTCCCGGCTCGGGTCACTGTCTGTGTGGAGTTTGCACATTCTCCTCGTGTCTGCGTGGGTTTCCTCCGGGTGCTCCGGTTTCCTCCCACAGTCAAAAGATGTGCGGGTTAGGTTGATTGGCCAGGTTAAAAATTGCCCCTTAGAGTCCTGAGATGCGTAGGTTAGAGGGATTAGCGGGTAAATATGTGGGGGTAGGGCCTGGGTGGGATTGTGGTCGGTGCAGACTCGATGGGCCGAATGGCCTCCTTCTGCACTGTAGGGTTTCTATGATTATTGTCACGTATTAACATACAGTAAAAAGTATTGTTTATTGCGCTCTATACAGACAAAGCATACCGTTCATAGAGTACATAGGGGAGAGGGAGAGGAGAGGGTGCAGAATGTAGTGTTACAGTCACAGCTAGGGTGTAGAGAAAGATCAACTTAATGCGAGGTCGGTCCATTCAAATGTCTGACAGCAGCAGGGAAGAAGCTGTTCTTGAGTCGGTCGGTACGTGACCTCAGACTTTTGTATCTTTTTCCCGATGGAAGAAGGTGGAAGAGAGAATGTCCGGGGTGCGTGGGGTCCTTAATTATGCTGGCTGCTTTTCCGCGACAGCGGGAAGTGTAGACGGAGTCAATGGATGGGAGGCTGGTTTGCGTGATGGATTGGGCTACATTCACGACCTTTTATAATTCCTTGCGGTTTTGGGCAGAGCAGGAGCCCCAGACCAAGCTGTGATACAACCAGAAAGAATGCTCTCTATGGGGCATCTGTAAAAGTTGGTGAGAGTCGTAGCGGACATGCCAAATTTCCTTCGTCTTCTGAGAAGGTAGAGGCGTTGGTGGGGCTTTCTTAACGATTGTGTCGGCATGGGGGGATCAGGATAGGTTATTGGTGATCTGGACACCTAAAATCCTGAAGCTCTCGACCCTTTCGACTTCATCCCTGGAAATATGAAGTTCAAATGGCCCTGAGAATGGAAAACCTGACCTCAGGGGCATGTGGAATTGTTCACCTGGTTTATTCCTGGCCTTGGGTGAATAGGAATGGTGAATGGGGGTTGGTGTTGGGGGGAGAATCTATGTAATCTACAATAGGGGCAGCAGAGACACGATGGGCCAAAAGGCCTTTTCTGTGCTGTCGTTCTACGACTACCAGCTGTGTCAAAGAGGTCACAGTGTAAAAGTGTGAGGTTATGCACTTTGGAAAGAGGAATGGAGGTATAGATTATTTTCTAAATGGGGAAATGCTTCGGAAATCAGAAACACAAAGGGACTTGGGAGTCCTTGTTCAAGATTCTCTTAAGGTTAACGTGCACGTTCAGTCGGCAGTTAGGAAGGCAAACGCAATGTTAGCATTCATGTCGAGAGGGCTAGAATACAAGAGCAGGGATGTACTCCTGAGGCTGTATAAGGCTCTGGTCAGACCCCATTTGGAGTATTGTGAGCAGTTTTGGGCCCCGTATCTAAGGAAGGATGTGCTGGGCCTTGGAAAGGGTCCAGAGGAGGTTCACAAGAATGATCCCTGGAATGAAGAGCTTGTCGTGTGAGGAACGGTTGAGGATTCTGGGTCTGTACTCGTTGGAGTTTAGAAGGATGAGGGAGGAATCTTATTGAAAATTACAGGATACCGCGAGGCCTGGATAGAGTGGACGTGGAGAGGATGTTTCCACGAGTAGGAAAAACTAGAACCAGAGGGCACAACCTCAGGCTAAAGGGACGATCCTTTAAAACGGAGATGAGGAGGAATTTCTTCTGTTGGAAAGTGGTGAATCTGTGGAACTCTTTGCCGCAGAAGGTTGTGGAGGCCGGGTCATTGAGTGTCTTTAAGACAGAGATAGATAGGTTCTTGATTAATAAGGGGATCAGGGGTGATGGGGAAAAGGCAGGAGAATGGGGATGGGAAAAATATCAGCCATGATTGAATGGCGGAGCAGACTCGATGGGCCGAGTGGCCTCATTCTGCTCCTATGTCTTATGGTCTTCTGGTCACGCCACCTCTCTGAGTTAGTAGGACGTGACTGGAAGCTCTGTAACAGAACTCTGAGGACAGAATAGTGACCGGCTCTCTGTGGTTTACTGAGATATTAATAACGCAGCTTGAAATTCCGCAACTGGTGTTGGGAGAGTGAATGTTAGAAACAGGCAGAGCCAGCCTTAGTGTGCTGGGTTTAAAGTGTTCAATGGGTCTTTAATCCTTGTTCTCAAACACCTCTCTCCGTGTTTTCGATCCATAGACAGTACACATGATTACCACGTCCCATCCAAAGGTAAGGAGTTGTAATTTCTTTGAGTTACATAGAACATAGAACATAGAAAGCCACAGCACAAACAGGCCCTTCGGCCCACAAGTTGCGCCGATCACATCCCCACCTCTAGGCCTATCTATAGCCCTCAATCCCATTAAATCCCATGTACTCATCCAGAAGTCTCTTAAAAGACCCCAACGAGTTTGCCTCCACCGCCACCGACGTCAGCCGATTCCACTCACCCACCACCCTCTGAGTGAAAAACTTACCCCTGACATCTCCTCTGTACCTACCCCCCAGCACCTTAAACCTGTGTCCTCTCGTAGCAACCATTTCAGCCGTTGGAAATAGCCTCTGAGAGTCTACCCTATCCAGACCTCTCAACATCTTGTAAACCTCTATCAGGTCACCTCTCATCCTTCGTCTCTCCAGGGAGAAGAGACCAAGCTCCCTCAACCTATCCTCATAAGGCATGCCCCCCAATCCAGGCAACATCCTTGTAAATCTCCTCTGCACCCTTTCAATGGCTTCAACATCTTTCCTGTAATGAGGTGACCAGAACTGCGCGCAGTACTCCAAGTGGGGTCTAACCAGGGTCCTATAAAGCTGCAGCATTATCTCCCGACTCCTAAACTCAATCCCTCGATTAATGAAGGCCAGTACGCCGTACGCCTTCTTGACCGCATCCTCCACCTGCGAGGCCGATTTAAGAGTCCTATGGACCCGGACCCCAAGGTCCTTCTGATCCTCTACACTGCTAAGAATGGTACCCTTCATATTATACTGCTGCTTCATCCCATTGGATCTGCCAAAATGGATCACCACACACTTATCCGGGTTGAAGTCCATCTGCCACTTCTCCGCCCAGTCTTGCATTCTATCTATGTCTCGCTGCAACTTCTGACATCCCTCCAAACTATCCACAACACCACCTACCTTGGTGTCGTTGGCAAACTTACCAACCCATCCCTCCACTTCCTCATCCAGGTCATTTATGAAAATGACAAACAGCAAGGGTCCCAGAACAGATCCCTGGGGCACTCCACTGGTCACTGACCTCCATGCAGAGAAAGACCCCTCCACAGCCACTCTCTGCCTTCTGCAGGCAAGCCAGTTCTGGATCCACAAGGCAACAGCCCCTTGGATCCCATGCCCTCTCACTTTCTCAAGAAAGATGGAAATATACTGTGAAAGGTTTGATCCTGGGAAGTTCCGATGGACAAAGGCTCCTTGGCGTGTTAGTCCACAGATCTCGGAAAGGCAGGTCAATAGGGTGGTGAAAAAGGCCGCCTCGGGGTCTAGATTTCAAAAGCAGAGAGGTCATGATGGAGTTCTATCAAACTTTGGTGAGGCCACAGCTGGGAGCACTGTGTGCAGTTCTGGTCGCCACGTTGTAGGAAGGACATGATCGCACTGGCGGGGGTTCAGAGGAGATTCACCAGGATGCTGCCTGGGACGGGACATTTAAGTTACGAAGAGAGGTTGGATAAGGCTTGGGTTGTTTTCTCTGGAGCAGAGAAGACTGAGGAGCTACCTGATCGAGGTTTTCAAGATTATGAGGGGCATGGACAGGGTGGATAGGGAGCAGCTGTTCCTCTTAGTTGAAGGGTCAGTTACGAGGGGACACAAGTTAAAAGTGAGGGATGGGAGGTTTGGGAGGATTTGATGAAAGTCTTTCTTACCCAGAGGGTGGTGAGGGTCTGGAATGCGCTGCCTGGGAGGGTGGTGGAGGCGGGATGCCTCACATCCTTTAAAAAGTATCTGAATGGGTACTTGGCACGTCATAACATTCAAGGCTATTGGCCAAGTGCTGGCAAGTGGGATCAGGTGGGCAAGTCAGGGCATTTTATGCGTCGCTACAGACTCATAGAGTCATCGAGGTTTACAGCATGGAAACAGGCCCTTCGGCCCAACTTGTCCATGCCGCCTTTTTTTTTAAACCCCTAAGCTAATCCCAATTGCCCGCATTTGGCCCATATCCCTCTACACCCAACGTACCCATGTAACTATCTAAATGCTTTTTAAAAGACAAAATTGTACCCGCCTCTACTACTACCTATGGCAGCTTGTTCCAGACACTCACCACCCTCTGTGTGAAAAAATTGCCCCCTCTGGACACTTTTGTATCTCTCACCTTAAACCTATGCCCTCTCGTTTTAGACTCCCCTACCTTTGGGAAAAGATATTGACTATCTCGCTGATCTATGCCCCTCATTATTTTATAGACCTCTATAGGATCACCCCTCAGCCTCCTACGCTCCAGAGAAAAAAGTCCCAGTCTATCCAGCCTCTCCTTATAACTCAAACCATCAAGTCCCGGTAGCATCCTAGTAAATGTTTTCTGCACTCTTTCTAGTTTAATAATATCCTTTCTATAATAGGGTGACCAGAACTGTGCACAGTATTCCAAGTGTGGCCTTACCAATGTCTTGTACAACTTCAACAAGACGTCCCAAACTCCTGTATTCAATACAGGATGACTCGATGGGCCAAAGTGCATCTTCTGCTATGTAGGATTCTGTGATTAATTTTCAGGGTTCGATCATCCTCTGACCACTCTTCGGGTCCTGTACCTGAATCCAAATTTACATTCGGAAGCCAGACAAAACCCCAACAATTTGTCATATACGTGCAGATCAGGTGATTCACTCCCGGACTGATTCCGGGGAAAATTAGGAATCTGTTACAGTGAACAAACTTTAATTCAGAACAGTTTAAGTGTAACTCTAACAAATGAAGTAGCTTAACCATTAACAATTGAACAACATTTCAAGGGATGAACTTTAATTTCTCACTTTTCACAATTTCAGTTCCAACTAAGCAACATCCCTCTTAAGAACATAAGAACATAAGAAATAGGAGCAGGAGTAGGCCATCTAGCCCCTCGAGCCTGCCCCGCCATTCAATAAGATCATGGCTGATCTGACGTGGATCAGTACCACTTACCCGCCTGATCCCCATAACCCTTAATTCCCTTACCGCTCAGGAATCCATCCATCCGCGCTTTAAACATATTCAGCGAGGTAGCCTCCACCACCTCAGTGGGCAGAGAATTCCAGAGATTCACCACCCTCTGGGAGAAGAAGTTCCTCCTCAACTCTGTCTTAAACCGACCCCCCCTTTATTTTGAGGCTGTGTCCTCTAGTTTTAACTTCCTTACTAAGTGGAAAGAATCTCTCCGCCTCCACCCTATCCAGCCCCCGCATTATCTTATAAGTCTCCATAAGATCCCCCCTCATCCTTCTAAACTCCAACGAGTACAAACCCAATCTCCTCAGCCTCTCCTCATAATCCAAACCCCTCATCTCCGGTATCAACCTGGTGAACCTTCTCTGCACTCCCTCCAATGCCAATATATCCTTCCTCATATAAGGGGACCAATACTGCACACAGTATTCCAGCTGCGGCCTCACCAATGCCCTGTACAGGTGCATCAAGACATCCCTGCTTTTATATTCTATCCCCCTCGCAATATAGGCCAACATCCCATTTGCCTTCTTGATCACCTGTTGTACCTGCAGACTGGGCTTTTGCGTCTCATGCACAAGGACCCCCAGGTCCCTTTGCACGGTAGCATGTTTTAATTTGTTTCCATTGAGATAGTAATCCCATTTGTTATTATTTCCTCCAAAGTGTATCACCTCGCATTTCTCAACGTTATACTCCATTTGCCATATCCTCGCCCACTCACTCAGCCTGTCCAAATCTCTCTGCAGATCTTCTCCGTCCTCCAGTCTTACAGACTTAAAATTCCAATTTAAACACAGTTAGCAACAAAATGCATACTTGCTATAAGGAGTGCGGACAATCTTGAAGCGGTTTTGATTTTAGGAGAGGCTTGTCGTTTGGAGTTTGCACATTCTCTTGGAGTTTGCATATTCTCGTCGTGTCCGCGTGGGTTTCCTCCAGGTGCTCCAGTTTCCTCCCACAGTCCGAAAGATGTAAAGGCGAGGTTGATTGGCCGTGCTAAATTGACCGTAGTGTCAGGAGGGATTAGCAGGGTAAATGCGTGAAGTTGTGGGAGTAGGGCCTGGGTGGAATTGTTGTCGGTACAGACTCAATGGGCCGAATGGCCTCCTTCTGTACTGCAGAAATTCTGTGGGATTCCATGATTCTGCCTTCAAAGAAACACTCCAGCCAGAACTAAAAGGTGTTTTTATTTCTCTGCAAATCCACCTAGCTCCTCCCATTAACCACTTCATCACATGACCCTGTCAATCAGCTTGCCAGAAATCCGAGGGAACTTCTTGTGCATGCACAGGTCTATCAAAGTAACACAATCCTGGAAAACTGAGTTATTAACTTGCTTCCACAACCCTTGAGCAGCATGTGTTCCAGACATACCGACTGCCTGTAAAAGAAAACTGAATTTCAAAACATACCCCCAAACATAAAATATATCAGTAGCAACGTCTTATCACACCATTAATTGGGGAAATCACAATGAGACTCAGGTTCCCACTCAGTGAAGGTCCTTTTCCACATTTGACGATGAAAGTTGGGTTCAGAAACTCACAGGACACTCTGCCCCCTAGAGACAGAGTGCTAAAACGCTCAGCAACATTTTACCCTTGTATTCAAACCCTTTTTGCTGTTAATGTATGCATGTTTTTGATTACAGAGAAAACCGAAACATCCTCTAAAACTGCTAAAGGTAAGAATTGACGGTGCTTAAGATCAGTGTGGAGTGGGGCAGTACGGTGGCTCAGTGGGTTAGCACTGCTGCCTCACAGCGCCAGGGACCCGGGTTCGATTCCCGGCTTGAGTCACTGTCTGTGCGGAGTCTGCACGTTCTCCCCGTGTCTGCGTGGGTTTCCTCCGGGTGCTCCGGTTTCCTCCCACAGTCCGAAAGACGTGCTGGTTAGGGTGCATTGGCCGTGCTAAATTCTCCCTCAGTGTTACCCGAACAGGCACTGGAGTGTCACGGCTAGGGGATTTTCACAGTAACTGCAAAGTATTAGAGTATAAAAGTTGGGGTCTGATGTTGCAGCTGTATAGAACGTTGGTTCGGCCGCATTTGGAATACTGCGTCCAGTTCTGGTCGCCACACTACCAGAAGGACGTGGAGGCTTTGGAGAGAGTACAGAGGAGGTTTACCAGGATGTTGCCTGGTATGGAGGGGCTTGGTTATGAGGAGAGATTGGGGAAACTGGGGTTGTTCTCCCTGGAAAGACGGAGGATGAGGGGAGACTTAATAGAGGTGTATAAAATTATGAAAGGCATAGATAGGGTGAACGGTGGGAAGCTTTTCCCCGGGTCGGTGGTGACGTTCACGAGGGGTCATAGGTTCAAGGTGAAGGGGGGGAGGTTTAACACAGATATCAGAAGGACATATTTCACACAGAGGGTCGTGGGGGCCTGGAATGTGTTGCCGGGCAAGGTGGTGGAGGCGGACACACTGGGAACGTTTAAGACTTATCTGGACAGCTATATGAACGGAGTGGGAATGGAGGGATACAAAAGAGTGGTCTAGTTTGGACCAGGGAGCGGCGCGGGCTAATTGTTCCTTGTTTCTCGTTTCAAGGCTTCATTCTATGATCAACTTGCTGGTGCCAGTACAGAGCGAGACTGCGGATAGTTGGGAACCTGTCTCGGGGGCAGGGAATTCATATGGTGTTCGTGGAAGTGGAAATGACTAGGGTTGGGAAGCATTTTCCGATCAGGGCCAGTGTGATCTCCTGGACTCGTTTCGATCGCCTCAGGGGGTCGGAGAGGAATTTCCCAGATTTTTTTTCCCCATATTGGCCCTGGGGGTTTTCACTCTGGGTTTTCGCCTCTCCCTGGAGATCACATGGTCTGGAATGGGGGTGGTGGGGGTGAGTTAATAGGTTGTGATGAACAAAGCATCGTAGCTGTGAGGGACAGCTCGGTGGATAGGATATTAGTATGTAGATAGGCTGGAAAATTGGGCGGGGATCCTGGATTCAGGATTCAATCCTGGACCGGGGAGCGGCGCGGGCTTGGAGGGCCAAAGGGCCTGTTCCTGTGCTGTATTGTTCTTTGTTCTTTGTTCATTGCAGTGTTAGCCTACTTGTGAAACCAGGAATTATACAGTAAATGGTAGAATCCTTAGGAGTATTGATAGGCAGAGGGATCTGGGTGTACAGGTACACAGGTCACTGAAAGTGGCAACGCAGGTGGAGAAGGTAGTCAAGAAGGCATACGGCACGCTTGCCTTCATCGGCCGGGGCATTGAGTTTAAAAATTGGCAAGTCATGTTGCAGCTTTATAGAACCTTAGTTAGGCCGCACTTGGAATATAGTGTTTGATGCGCGATATAACACATGAGAGGCGTGATGTACTCGGGAAATAAAGGCTTTTATTGCCAACAATAACAGAGCTACCATATACAGTACATGATCCCAGACTAAAGGGTCACCAGGCAGAGCAGTGACCTTTATACCTCTCCCAGGAGGTGGAGCCGACTGGGGTGTACCATAACAACTATATTAACAGGTAGAACAGCCCAACCCTAACCCCAACAGTAACATATCTACAGACTCATAGTACTGGCCAGACCATGGCTCAGCACTACCTAGTGGGAACCAACAATGGTTCACCACAGTGTCCAATTCTGGTCGCCACACTACCAGAAGGACGTGGAGGCTTTGGAGAGGGTACAGAAAAGATTTACCAGGATGTTGCCCTGGGATGGAGGGCATTAGCTATGAAGAGAGGTTGGAGAAACTCGGTTTGTTCTCACTGGAACGACGGAGGTTGTGGGGAGACCTGATAGAGGTCTACAAGATTATGAGGGACATGGACAGAGTGGAGAGTCAGAAGCTTTGTCCGAGGGTAGAAAACTCAAGTACTAGGGGACGTAGGTTGAAGGTGCGTTGGGAAAAGTTTAGAGGAGATGTGCGGGGCAAGTTTTTTTACACTGAGGGGGGTGAATGTCTGGAACCCGGGGTGGTGGTGGGAGCAGGTACGATTGCGGCATTTAAGGGGCAACGAGAGGATACATGAATAGGATGGGAATGGAAGGATACGGACTCTGTAAGTGTGTACGGTTTTAGTTTAGGCAGGCATCATGATCAGCGCGGGCTTGGAGGGCCGAAGGACCTGTTCCTGTGCTGTACTGTTCTTCGTTCTTTGTTCTCTTTAATAAATCAACAACTAACCCCCAAGCAGACGCATAACCATCTGTACCTCTGTTCTGCCATTCACACATTCTGATCTCTCAATGGACACCTTTTGTACCTTCTCAGCCTACTGTATCCTCACTTACCTTCCCTTTGTCCCAAATCCCCTTCCAGCCCCACGCACCGTCATGGTATGAATCCCTGCTGATTCTCTTTGCTCTCAGCTCTAATGAAGGATCATCCAGACTCAAAACATTGGCTCTATTCCCTCCCCACAGTTGCTGTCCGACCTGCCGGGAATTTCCAGCATTTTGTGTTTTAGTTCCATCTTTCAAATGCCCTCCTCATTGACAGGAACATTCATAGAGTCACAGAGGTTTACAGCATGGAAACAGGCCATTCGGCCCAACTTGTCCATGCCGCCTCTTTTTTTTAACCACTAATCTAGTCCCCGTTGCCCGTGTATGGCCCATATCCCTCTATACCCAGCTCACCCATGCAAATGTCTAAACGCTTTTTAAAAGACAAAATTGTACCCACCTCTACTACTACCTCTGGCAGCTTGTTCCAGACACTCACCGCCCTCTGTGTGAAAAATTGCCCCTCTGGACCCTTTTGTATCTCTCCCCTCTCACCTTAAACCTATGCCCTCTAGTTTTAGACTCCCCTACCTTTGGGAAAAGATATTGACTATCTCGCTGATCTGTGCCCCTCATTATTTTATAGACCTCTATAAGATCACCCCTCAGCCTCCTACGCTCCAGAGAAAAAAGTCCCAGTCTATCCAGCCTCTCCTTATAACTCAATCCATCAAGTCCCGGTAGCATCCTAGTAAATCTTTTCTGCACTCTTTCTAGTTTAATAATATCCTTTCTATAATAGGGTGACCAGAACTGTACACAGTATTCCAAGTGTGGCCTTACCAATGTCTTGTACAACTTCAACAAGGCGTCCCAACTCCTGTATTCAATGTTCTGACCAATGAAACCAAGCATGCCGAATGCCTTCTTCACCACTCTGTCCACCTCTGACTCCACTTTCAAGGAGCTATGAACATGTACCCCGAGATCTCTTTGTTCTGTAACTCTCCCCAACGCCCTCTCATTAACTGAGGATCCAGGGGATTGTATCAAAGGACGGAAGAGGGAGATCTCCCCAATGAGCTGATTATTACCCAATATATATCATTTATCCATCACTCCAAATGCACATTACCTCAACATTCTCAGATCGCTGTTCCTGGGAGAACTTTGTTCAAGATTCTCTTAAGGTTAATGTGCAGGTTCAGTCGGCAGTTAGGAAGGCAAATGCAATGTTAGCATTCATGTCGAGAGGGCTAGAATACAAGAGCAGGGATGTACTTCTGAGGCTGTATAAGGCTCTGGTCAGACCCCATTTGGAGTATTGTGAGCAGTTTTGGGCCCCGTATCTAAGGAAGGATGTGCTGGGCCTTGGAAAGGGTCCAGAGGAGGTTCACAAGAATGATCCCTGAATGAAGAGCTTGTCGTATGAGGAACGGTTGAGGTCTCTGCGTCTGTACTCGTTGGAGTTTAGAAGGATGAGGGTGGATCTTATTGAAACTTACAGGATACTGCGAGGCCTGGATAGAGTGGACGTGGAGAGGATGTTCCCATGAGTAGGAAAAACTAGAACCAGAGGGCACAACCTCAGGCTGAAGGGACGATCCTTTAAAACAGAGATGAGGAGGAATTTCTTCAGCCAGAGAGTGGTGAATCTGTGGAACTCTTTGCCGCAGAAGGCTGTGGAGGCCGGGTCATTGAGTGTCTTTAAGACAGAGATAGATAGGTTCTTGATTAATAAGGGGATCGGGGGTTACGGGGAAAAGGCAGGAGAATGGGGATGAGAAAAATATCAGCCATGATTGAATGGCGGAGCAGACTCGATGGGCCGAGTGGCCTAATTCTGCTCCTATGTCTTATGGTTTCTTTCCATGTCAACAACCATTCTTTAGCAGAGGACACTTGGAAGGTTGTGCTGGGTTTAAATTGTTAAATGGTCTTTTTATCCTTGTTCTCAAAGACCTTTCTCCATCTTTTCTATCCATAGACAGCAAATATTCCTACTACCCGCCATCTACAGGTAAGGATTTACAATCCTTTCAGATTATTTGATTGAGTTTTTTGAAGGGGTAACCAAGAAGGTAGATGAGGACAGTGCAGTCGATGTTGTCTACATGGACTTTAGCAAGGCCTTTGACAAGGTACCACATGGTAGGTTGTTGCATAAGGTTAAATCTCATTGGATCCAGGGTGAGGTATCTAAATGGATACAAAATTGTCTTGACGACAGAAGCCAGAGGGTGGTTGTAGAGGGTTGTTTTTCAAACTGGAGGCCTGTGACCAGCGGTGTGCCTCAGGGATCAGTGCTGGGTCCACTGTTATTTGTCATTTATATTAATGATTTGGATGAGAATTTAGGAGACATGGTTGGTAAGTTTGCAGATGACACCAAGATTGGTGGCTTAGTGGACAGTGAAGAAGGTTATCTCGGATTGCAACGGGATCTTGATCAATTGGGCCAATGGGCTGACGAATGGCAGATGGAGTTTAATTTAGATGAATGTGAGGCCTTGCATTTTGGTCGATCGAATCGGGGCAGGACTTACTCAGTTAGTGGTCGGGTGTTGGGGAGAGTTATAGATCAAGGAGATCTAGGGATCCAGGTTCATAGCTCCTTTCTTCACAGTCCCTGGGTCAAAATCCCAGAATTCCCTCCTGAACGGCATTGTGGGTCAACCCACAGAACACGGACAGCAGCGATTCAAGATGGCGGCTCACCACCCCCTTCTCGAGGGGCAGCTAGGGATGGGCAATAAATGCTCGCCAGCCAGCGATGCCCATGTCCCAAGAATGAATTTTTAAAAAGCTAGAAGAACGGGCCAAAATTTGACAGGTGGAGTTCAGTGTGGATCGTGTGAGGTTGTCCATTGCCTGTTGTAAAAATAGAAAGGCAAATGATTGCCTAAATGGAAAGCAGATTCGATAAAAGTACAGGCAGAGGGATCTGGGTGTCCTTGTCCTGGGCAGAGGGATCTGGGTGTCCTTGTTCTGGGCAGAGGGATCTGGGTATCCTTGTTCTGGGCAGAGGGATATGGGTGTCCTTGTTCTGGGCAGAGAGATCTGGGTGTCCTTGTTCTGGGCAGAGGGATCTGGGTGTCCTTGTCCTGGGCAGAGGGATCTGGGTGTCCTTGTCTTGGGCAGAGGGATCTGGGTATCCTTGTTCTGGGCAGAGGGATCTGGGTGTCCTTGTCCTGGGCGGAGTGATCTGGGTGTCCTTGTTCTGGGCAGGGGGATCTGGGTGTCCTTGTTCTGGGCAGAGGGATCTGGGTGTCCTTGTCCTGGGCAGAGGGATCTGGGTGCCCTTGTTCTGGGCAGAGGGATCTGGGTGCACTTGTTCTGGGCAGAGGGATCTGGGTGTCCTTGTCCTGGGCAGAGGGACCTGGGTGTCCTTGTTCTGGGCAGAGGGATCTGGGTGTCCTTGTCCTGGGCAGAGGGATCTGGGTATCCTTGTCCTGGGCAGAGAGATCTGGGTGTCCTTGTTCTGGGCAAAGAGATCTGGGTGTCCTTGTTCTGGGCAGAGGGATCTGGGTGTCCTTGTCCTGGGCAGAGAGATCTGGGTGTCCTTGTTCTGGGCAAAGAGATCTGGGTGTCCTTGTTCTGTGCAGTGGGATCTGGGTGTCCTTGTCCTGGGCAGAGAGATCTGGGTGTCCTTGTTCTGGGCAAAGAGATCTGGGTGTCCTTGTTCTGGGCAGAGGGATCTGGGTGTCCTTGTTCTGGGCAGAGGGATCTGGGTGTCCTTGTCCTGGGCAGAGGGATCTGGGTGTCCTTGTTCTGGGCAGAGGGATCTGGGTGCCCTTGTTCTGGGCAGTGGGATCTGGGTGTCCTTGTCCTGGGCAGAGGGATCTGGGTGTCCTTGTTCTGGGCAGAGGGATCTGGGTGTCTGTGTTCTGTGCAGAGGGATCTGGGTGTCCTTGTTCTGGGCAGAGGGATCTGGGTGTCCTTGTTCTGGGCAGAGGGATCTGGGTGTCCTTGTTCTGGGCAGAGGGACCTGGGTGTCCTTGTTCTGGGCAGAGGGATCTGGGTGTCCTTGTTCTGGGCAGAGGGACCTGGGTATCCTTGTTCATGAATCACAGAAAATCGGTGTGCAGGTGCAGCATGCTATAAAAAAGGCAAGTGGGATGTTGGTATTTATTGCAAAGGGATTGGAGTATAAAAGTAGAGAAGGGTTGTTGTGATTGTATAGGGTGTTGGTGAGGCCACATCTGGAGTATTGTGCCCAATTTTGGTCTCCTTATTTGGGGAAGGATGTGGTGGCCTTGGAGGCAGTTCCGAGGAGGTTCATTGGATTGATTCCGGAGATGAAAGGATTGACGCATGAGGAAAGATTAAACAGTTTGGCCTTGTACTCGCTGGAGTTCGGAAGGATGAGAGCGGATCTGAATGAGCTATCTCCATCGGGAAAGGAAACATCAATTGCTGGAGCTCAATCTCGCTCAGCCAGTGACCACACGAGGAGACAGTTGTGCCGTAGTGTTGTAGAAATCCAAAAACCCAGGGTAATGCCCTGGGGAACCGGGTTCGAATCCCACACCGTCAGAGGGGTGAAATTTGAACTGATACAAATCTGGAATTAAGAATCGGCTGATGAAACCATTGTCGATCGTTGGAGAGACCCATCTGTTTCACTCATGTCCTTTAGGGAAGGAAATCTGCCTTACTTACCCGGTCTGGCCTACATGTGACTCCAGAGCCACAGCAATGTGGTTGACTCTTAAATACCCCCAGGGATGGGGAATAAATGCTGGCCCAGTCAGCGACGCCCATATCCCATGGATGAATAAAAAATAACGCAGTTTGTTTTAACATCGCCACTCCTAAGCACTGCCAATGATGTTGTTATAACTCTCGATCTTCCCTCCAGCGCATCTCTCTACACAGTTGCCTACTCGGGGTGGCATCAGATTATGATTTTGATTTGATTTATTATTGTGACATATATTAATTAGCATGCGCTGAAAAGTATTGTTTCTTGCACGTTATACAGACAAAGCATACCGTTCAGAGAGAAGGAAAGGAGAGAGTGCAGAATGTACATAGAACATAGAACAGCTCAGCACAGAACAGGCCCTTCGGCCCACGATGTTGTGCCGAGCTTTATCTGAAACCAAGATCAAGCTATCCCACTCCCTATCATCCTGGTGTGCTCCACGTGCCTATCCAATAACCGCTTAAATGTTTCTAAAGTGTCTGACTCCACTGTCACTGCAGGCAGTCCATTCCACACCCCGACCACTCTCTGGGTAAAGAACCTACCTCTGATATCCGTCCTGTATCTCCCACCACGAACCCTATAGTTATGCCCCCTTGTAATAGCTCCATCCGCCCGAGGAAATAGTCTTTGAACGTTCACTCTATCTATCCCCTTCATCATTTTATACACCTCTATTAAGTCTCCCCTCAGCCTCCTCCGCTCCAGAGAGAACAGCCCTAGCTCCCTCAACCTTTCCTCATAAGACCTACCCTCCAAACCCAGGCAGCATCCTGGTAAATCTCCTCTGCACTCTTTCCAGTGCTTCCACATCCTTCTTATAGTGAGGTGACCAGAACTGCACACAATATTCCAAATGTGGTCTCACCAAGGTCCTGTACAGTTGCAGCATAACCCCACGGCTCTTAAACTCCAACCCCCTGTTAATAAAAGCTAACACACTATAGGCCTTCTTCACAGCTCTATCCACTTGAGTGGCAACCTTTAGAGATCTGTGGATATGGACCCCAAGATCTCTCTGTTCCTCCACAGTCTTCAGAACCCTACCTTTGACCCTGTAGTCCACATTTAAATTAGTCCTACCAAAATGAATCACCTCACATTTATCAGGGTTAAACTCCATTTGCCACTTTTCACCTCATAATTTTATAAACCTCTATAGGTCGCCCCTCAGCCTCTGTCTTTCCAGGGAGAACAATCCCAGTTTATTCAATCTCTCCTTTGTCACTAATGCCCTCCATACCAGGCAACATCCTGGTAAACCTTTTCTGCACTCTCTCCAAAGCCTCCACGTCCTTCTGGTAGTGTGGCGACCAGAATTGGGGCACAGTATTCCAGCTGTGGCCTAACCAATGTTTTACACAACTGTCACATAACTTTTGTACTCGATGCCCCATCCGATGTTGGCAAGCATGCCAGAGGCACTCTTCACCACCTTTTCCACCTCTGCTGCCACGTTTAAGGATCTGTGGACCTGTACTCCCAAACCCCTCTGTGTGTCTGCGCTCCTGATGGTTCTGTCATTTATTTTATAGCTCCCACTAGAATTGGATCTGCCAAAATGCATCACCTCGCATTTGTCTGGATTAAATTCCATCTGCCATTCCTCTGCCCATCGATAAATGAAATGGATTTAAAATAATAAGCAGGAGTGATTGACTCCAATGTGCAAAGAATGTGCCCACAGGTATTCACACACTCAGAATGCCTTTTGATTTAATTTGATTTATTATTGCCACATGTATTAACATACAGTGAAAAGTATTGTTTCTTGCGCGCTATACAGACAAAGCATACCGTTCATAGAGAAGGAAATGAGAGAGTGCAGAATGTTGTGTTACAGTCACAGTTAGTGTGGAGAGAAAGATCAACTTAATGCGAGGTAGGTCCATTCCATAGAACCATAGAAAATTACAGCTCAGAAACAGGCCTTTTGGCCCTTCTTGTCTGTGGCCGAACCATTTTATGCCTAGTCCCACTGACCCGCACTTGGACCATATCCCTCCACACCCCTCTCATCCATCAACCCGTCCAAGCTTCTCTTAAATGTTAAAAGTGACCCCGCATTTACCACTTTATCCGGCAGCTCATTCCACACTCCCACCACTCTCTGTGTGAAGAAGCCCCCCCTAATATTCCCTTTAAACTTTTCTCCTTTCACCCTTAACCCATGCCCTCTGGTTTTTTTCTCCCCTAGCCTCAGCGGAAAAAGCCAGCTTGCATTCAGTCTATCTATACCCATCAAAATCTTATACACCTCTATCAAATCTCCCCTCAATCTTCTACGCTCCAGGGAATAAAGTCCCAACCTATTCAATCTCTCTCTGTGTAACTCAGCTTCTCAAGTCCCGGCAACATCCTTGTGAACCTTCTCTGCACTCTTTCAATCTTATTTACATCCTTCCTGTAACTCGGCGACCTAAACTGTACACAATACTCCAAATTCGGCCTCACCAATGCCTTATATAACCTTACCAAAACACTCCAACTTTTATACTCGATACTCCGATTTATAAAGGCCAATGTACCAAAGGCACTCTTTACGACCCTATCCACTATTCAAAACTCTGACAGTATAGTGTTCAAGTATAGTCAAAAGTATAGTGTTCAATTCTGGTCGCCACACTACCAGAAGGATGTGGAGGTTTTGGAGAGGGTACAGAAAAGATTTACCAGGATGTTGCCTGGTATGGAGGGCATCAGCTATGAGGAGAGGTTGGAGAAACTTGGTTTGTTCTCACTGGAGCGACGGAGGTTGAGGGGAGACCTGATAGAAGTCTACAAGATTATGAGGGGCATGGACAGAGTGGATAGTCAGAAGCTTTTTCCCAGGGTGGAAGAGTCAATTACTCGGGGGCACAGGTTTAAGGTGCGAGGGGCAAGGTTTAAAGGAGATGTACGAGGCACGTTTTTTACACAGAGGGTGGTGGGTGCCTGGAACCCGTTGCCGGAGGAGGTAGTGGAAGCTGATACGATAGTGACTTTTAAGGGGCGTCTTGACAAATACATGAATAGGATGGGAATAGAGGAATATGGTTCCCGGAAGGGTAGTGGATTTTAGTTCAGTCGGGCAGAATGGTTGGTGCAGGCTTGGAGGGCCGAAGAGCCTGTTCCTGAGATATACTTTTCTTTGTTCTTTTTCTTTGTTCTGTTGGCAGCAGGGAAGAAGCTGTTCTTGAGTCGGTCGGTGCGTGTCCTCAGAATTTTATATCTTCTCCCCGACAGAAGAAGGTGGAAGAGAGAATGTCCGGGGTGCGTGGGAGTCCTAAATTATGCTGGCTGCTTTGCCGAGGCAGCGGGAAGTGTTAGACAGAGTCAATGGATGGGAGGCTGGTTTGCGTGATGGATTGGGCTACATTCACGACCCGTTGTAGTTTCTTGCGGTCTTGGGCAGAGCAGGAGCCCAGAACAAGCTGGTCTTGAGTTGATCGGTACGTGACCTCAGGTTTTTGTATCTTTTCCCTGACTATGAAAACCGGTTCTGAGACCCCACAGGGCTGCCTACTCCCTTGAGACCGAGGGGTGGGTTTAAAATGTTCACTAAACGTCTATCCTTGTATTCAAAGCTCCTTTCGCTGTTAATGTACGTGTGTTTTGGATCTGTAGGGAAAACTGGAACAGTGCTTGGTCCTCTGCTCTTTGTGGTTTTTATTAATGACTTAGAGGAGGGGGCTGAAGGGTGGATCAGTAAATTTGCTGATGACACCAAGATTGGTGGAGTAGTGGATGAGGTGGAGGGCTGTTGTAGGCTGCAAAGAGACATAGATAGGATGCAGAGCTGGGCTGAAAAATGGCAAATGGAGTTTAACCCTGATAAATGTGAGGTGATTCATTTTGGTAGGACTAATTTAAATGTGGATTACAGGGTCAAAGGTAGGGTTCTGAAGACTGTGGAGGAACAGAGAGATCTTGGGGTCCATATCCACAGATCTCTAAAGATTGACGCTCAAATGGATAGAGCTGTGAAGAAGGCCTATAGTGTGTTAGCTTTTATTAACAGGGGGTTGGAGTTTAAGAGCCGTGGGGTTATGCTGCAACTGTACAGGACCTTGGTGAGACCACATTTGGAATATTGTGTGCAGTTCTGGTCACCTCACTAGAAGAAGGATGTGGAAGCGCTGGAAAGAGTGCAGAGGAGATTTACCAGGATGCTGCCTGGTTTGGAGGGTAGGTCTTATGAGGAAAGGTTGAAGGAGCTGGGGTTGTTCTCTCTGGAGCGAAGGAGGCGGAGGGGAGACTTAATAGAGGTTTATAAAATGATGAAGGGGATAGATAGAGTGAATGTTCAAAGACTATTTCCTCGGGTGGATGGGGCTATTACAAGGGGGCATAACTATAGGGTTCGTGGTGGGAGATACAGGAAGGATATCAGAGGTAGGTTCTTTACGCAGAGAGTGGTTGGGGTGTGGAATGGACTGCCTGCAGTGACAGTGGAGTCAGACACTTTAGGAACATTTAAGCGGTTATTGGATAGGCACATGGAGCACACCAGGATGATAGGGAGTGGGATAGCTTGATCTTGGTTTCAGATAAAGCTCGGCACAACATCGTGGGCCGAAGGGCCTGTTCTGTGCTGAGCTGTTCTATGTTCTATGACTCTACGACTCTAAATCTCTTCTGCACCCTCTCCAAAGCCTCCACGTCCTTCCCTGCAATGTGGAGACAAGAATCGAACACGATATTCTTCAAGTGCGGCCTAACCAAGCTGCCCCCCGACATCCTAACCCTTGTATTAGCTATGAGGAGAGGTTGGAGAAACTTGGTTTGTTCTCACTGGAACGGTGGAGGTTGAGGGGGTGACCTGATAGAGGTTTACAAGATTATGAGTGGCATGGGACAGAGTGGATAGTCAGATGCTCTTTCCTAGGTATTGTTTCTTGCGCGCTATACAGACGAAGCATACCGTTCATAGAGAAGGAAACGAGAGAATGCAGAATGTAGTGTTACAGTCACAGCTAGGGTGCAGAGAAAGATCAACTTAATGCGAGGTAGGTCCATTCAAAAGTCTGACGGCAGCAGGGAAGAAGCTGTTCTTGAGTCGGTTGGTACGTGACCTCAGACTTTTGTATCTTTTTCCCGATGGAAGGAGGTGGAAGAGAGAATGTCCGGGGTGCGTGGGGGGGGGGGTCCTTAATTATGCCGGCTGCTTTGCTGAGGCAGTGGGAAGTGTAGACAGAGTCAATGGATGGGAGGCTGGTTTGCGTGATGGGACTGGGCTACATTCACGACCCGTTGTAGTTTCTTGCGGTCTTGGGCAGAGCAGGAGCCCCATACCAAGCTGTTCTTGAGATGATCGGTACGTGACCTCAGGTTTTTGTATCTTTTCCCTGACTATGAAAACCGGTTCTGAGGCCCCACAGGGCTGCCTAGTCCCTGGAGACCGAGTGTGGTGGGTTTAAAATGTTCACTAAATGTCCATCCTTGTATTCAAAGCTCCTTTCGCTGTTAATGTACGTGTGTTTTTGGATCTGTAGGGAAAACCGGAACAACCTCTCCGACTGATAAAGGTAAGAATTGACGGTTCTTAAGATAACTTTCCAATGCGCTTTCCCACACGGTAATCTCACCCTCACAATAACACACTAATGCATTAATATTTTGGCACAGTCTCTAGATAGACCCATTGATCAGAGGGCTGGGATGGTTCACCCGATTTGTTCCAGGCCCAGGGGGATGGGAAATGGTACAGGAATGGGGAAGATTGCCTGCTGTGTTTCAGAGGTACATAATACCATAAGAACTAGGAGCAGGAGTAGGCCATCTGTCCCCTCGAGCCTGCTCCGCCATTCAATAAGATCATGGCTGAACTTTTTGTGGACTCAGCTCCACTTACCCGCCCGCTCACCATAACCCTTAATTCCTTTACTGTTCAATAATCTATCTATCCTTGTCTTAAAAACATTCAATGAGGTAGCCTCAACTGGGCAGGGAATCCCACAGATTCACAACCCTTTGTGTGAAGAAGTTCCTCCTCAACTCAGTCCTAAATCTGCTCCCCCTTATTTTGAGGCCGTGCCCCCTCGTTCTAGTTTCACCCGCCAGTGGAAACAACTTCCCTGCTTCTATCTTATCTATTCCCTTCATAATCTTATATGTTTCTGTAAGATCTCCCCTCTTTCCTCTGAATTCCAATGAGTATAGCCACAGTCTACTCAGTCTCTCCTCATAAGCCAACCCTCTCAACTCCGGAATCAACCGAGCGAATCTCCTCTGCATCCCCTCCAGTGCCAGTATATCCTTTCTCAAGTAAGGAGACCAAAACTGTACCCAGTACTCCAGGTGTGGCCTCACCAGCACCTTATACAGCTGCAACATAACCTCGCTGTTTTTAAACTCCATCCCTCTGGCAATGAAGGACAAAATTCCATTTGCCTTCTTAATTACCTGCTGCACCTGCAAACCAACTCCTTGAGATTCCTGCACAAGGACACCCAGGTCCCTCTGCAACAGCAGCATGCTGCAATTTTTTACCATTTAAATAATAGTCCATTTTGCTCTTATTCCTACCAAAATGGATGACCTCACATTTACCAACATTGTATCCCAATACAGCGGCACGGTAGCACAGTGGTTAGCACTGCTGCTTCACAGCTCCAGGGACCTGGGTTCGATTCCCGGCTCGGGTCACTGTCTGTGTGGAGTTTGCACATTCTCCCCGTGTCTGCGTGGGTTTCCTCCGGGTGCTCCCGTTTCCTCCCACAGTCCAAAGATGTGCGGGTTAGGTTGATTGGCCATGCTAAAATTGCCCCTTAGTGTTCTGAGATGCGTAGGTTAGAGGGATTAGCGGGTAAATGTGTCGGGATAAGGGGGTAGGGCCTGGGTGGGATTGTGGTCGGTGCAGACTCGATGGGCCGAATGGCCTCTTTCTGTACTGTAGGGTTTCTATGATTCTGTGATCTGCCAGACCCTTATCCACTCACTTAGATTATCTATATCCCTTTGCAGAATTTGATTTATTATTGTCACATGTATTAGTGTACAGTGAAAAGTATTGTTTCTTGCGCGCTATACAAAGCATACCGTTCATAGAGAAGGAAAGGAGAGGGTGCAGAATGTAGTGTTACAGTCATAGCTAGGGTGTAGAGAAAGATCAACTTAATACAAGGTAGGTCCATTCAAAAGTCTGACGGCAGCAGGGAAGAAGCTGTTCTTGAGTCGGTCGGTACGTGACCTCAGACTTTTGTATCTTTTTCCCACTGGAAGAAGGTGGAAGAGAGAATTTCTGGGGTCCTCGATTAGGCTGGCTGCTTTGCACCAAGGCAGCGGGAAGTGTAGACGGAGTCAATGGATGGGAGGCTGGTTTGCGTGATGGATTGGGCTACATTCACGACCCTTTTGTAGTTCCTTGCGGTCTTGGGTAGAACAGGAGCCCATACCAAGCTGTGATACAACCAGAAAGAATGCTTTCTGTGGTGCATCTGTAAAAGAGAGTCGTAGCTGACATGCCAAATTTCCTTAGTCTTCTGAGAAAGTAGAGGCGTTGGTGGGGCTTTCTTACCTATAGTGTCGGCATGGGGGGGACCAGGACAGGTTGTTGGTGATCTGGACACCTAAAAACTTGAAGCTCTCGACCATTTCTACTTCGTCCTTCAACAAATGCTTCAACAAGCAAACACAACGGAACGAAACTTAAAATTTTCATCCTTGTATTCAAACCCCTTTTTGCTGTTAATGTACGTGTGTTTTGAATCCGTAGGGAAAACCGAAACAGCCTCTACGATTGGTAAAGGTAAGAACTGACGGTTCTTAAGATAACTTTCCAATGCACACAGTAATCTCACCCTCACAATAGCACGCGAATGCATCAATATTTACACCCAATCTATAGATAGCTAATTTGACCAGAGGACTGGAACTGTTCACCTGACTTGTTCCCAGTCCTGGGGGAATGGGAAATGGTACAGGAACGGGGAAGAAGCTGTGTGAGCCAGACATGATGGGCTGAAGGGCCTTGTCCGTACTGTCGACCTCTGTGACTCTCCGAGGTGTCTCAGAGGGACATACGAACGTATGAACTAGGGGCAGGAGTGGCCCATCTGGCCCCTCGATCCTGCTCCGCCATTCAATAATTCTAACAGGACTGGACAGGGGAGATGCAGGGAGGATGTTCCCAATGGTGGGGGGAGTTCAGAACCAGGGGATCACAGTCTGAGGATTCGGGGTAGAATTTTATAAGTCTCTATGAGATCCACCCCTTCATTCAGAGAGTCATAGAATCATAGAGGATTACAGCATGGAAACAGGCCCTTCGGCCCAACTTGTCCATGCCGCCCTTTTTGTTTTAAACCCCTAAGCTAGTCCCAATTGCCCGCATTTGGCCCATATCACACTGTTTTTCACACAGAGGGTGGTGGGCGAGTGGAATCGGCTGCCGTCAGTGGTGGTGGAGGCAAACTCAATAGGGTCTTTTAAGAGACTCCTGGATGAGTACATGGAGCTTAATAGGATGGAGGGTTATAGGTAGGTCTAGAAGGTAGGGATGTGTTCGGCACAACTTGTGGGCCGAAGGGCCTGTTTGTGCTGTAGTTTTTCTATGTTCTATGTTCTATATCCCCCTATACCCATTGTACCCATGTAACTATCTAAATGCTTTTTAAAAGACAAAATTGTACCCGCCTTTACTACTGCCTCTGGCAGCTCGTTCCAGACACTCACCACCCTCTGTGTGAAAAAATTGCCCCTCTGGACACTTTTGTACCTCTCCCCTCTCACCTTAAACCTCTTGTTTTAGATTCCCCTACCTTTGGGAAAAGATATTGACTATCTAGCTGATCTGTGCCCCTCATTATTTTATAGACCTCTATAAGATCACCCCTCAGCCTCCTACGCTCCAGAGGAGAAAGTCCCAGTCTATCCAGCCTCTCCTTATAACCCAAACCATCAAGTCCCGGTAGCATCCTAGTAAATCTTTTCTGCACTCTTTCTAGTTTAATGATATCCTTTCTATAATAGGGTGACCAGAACTGTCCACAGTATTCCAAGTTTTCACTGGAGTTCATCTGAACTCCAGCGAAAACAATCCTAACCTCGTCAATCTCTCCTCACACATCAGTCCCGCCATCCCCGGAATCAGCCTGGTAAACCTTCGCTGCGCTCCCTCGAGGGCAAGAACATCCTTCCTCAGAAAAGGAGACCAAATCTGCACACAATACTCTCGGTGTGGCCTCACCAAGGCCCTGTATAATTGCAACAACACATCCCTGCTCCTGTAGTCGAAACCTCTCGCAATGAAGGCCAACATCCCAATTGCCTTCCTTACCGCCTGCTGCACCTGCATGCTTACCTTCAGCGACTGGTGCACCCAGGTCCCTCTGCTCACTCCCCTCTCCCAATTTACAGCCACTCAGGTAGTCATCTGCCTTCCCCTTTTTGCGACCAAAGTGGATAATGTTACCATTATCCAAATTAAACTGCATCTGCCATGCTTTTGCCCACTTGCTCACTCAGCCTGTCCAAATCACTGAAGCATCTCTGTATCCTCCTCACAGCTCACCCTCCCACCCAGCTTTGTGTCACGTCGACAGGGAAGCCGCTGTATCTGTTACCTCTGAAAGTTTACATCACGTGTGAGGGCGGCACGGTGTCACAGTGGTTAACACTGCCGCCTCACAGCACCAGGGACCCGGGTTCGATTCCCGGCTTGGGTCACTGTCTGTGTGGAGTCTGCACGTTCTCCCCGTGTCTGCGTGGGTTTCCTCCGGGTGCTCCGGTTTCCTCCCACAGTCCAAAGATGTGCGGGTTAGGTTGATTGGCCAGGTTAAAAATTGTCCCTTAGAGTCCTGGGATGTGTAGGTTAGAGGGATTAGCGGGTAAAAATATTTGGGGCAGGGCCTGGGTGGGATTGTGGTCGGTGCAGACTTGATGGGCCGAATGGCCTCCTTCTGCACTGTAGGGTTTCTATGATTTCTATGATCTTTCCATGAACAAAGAACAGTACAGCACAGGAAACAGGCCCTTCGGCCCTCCAAGCCTGTGCCGCTCCTTGGTCCAACTGGACCAATCGTTTGTATCCCTCCGTTCCCAGGCTGCTCATGTGACTATCCAGGCAAGTCTTAAACGATGTCAGCGTGCCTGCCTCCACCACCCTACTTGGCAGTGCATTCCAGGCCCCCACCACCCTCTGTGTAAAAAACGTCCCTCTGATATCTGAGTTATACTTCGCCCCTCTCACCTTGAGCCCGTGACCCCTCGTGATCGTCACCTCCGACCTGGGAAAAAGCTTCCCACTGTTCACCCTATCTATACCCTTCATAATCTTGTACACCTCTATTAGATCTCCCCTCATTCTCCGTCTTTCCAAGGAGAACAACCCCAGTCTACCCAATCTCTCCTCATAGCTAAGACCCTCCAGTTTCTCCAGTTTCAAAGAACAAAGAAAATTACAGCACAGGCCCTTCGGCCCTCCAAGCCTGCACCGACCATGCTGCCCCCGACTGAACTAAAACCCCCTACCCTTCCGGGGACCGTATCCCTCTATTCCCATCCTATTCATGTATTTGTCCAAACGCCCCTTAAAAATCACTATCGTAACCGCTTCCACTCCCTCCCCCGGCAACGAGTTCCAGGCACCCACCACTCTCTGTGTGAAAAATCTGCCTCGTACATCTCCTTTAAACCTTGCCCCTCGCACCTTAAACCTGTGGCCCCGAGTAATTGACTCTTCCACCCTGGGGAAAAGCTTCTGACTATCCACTCTGTCCATGCCCCTCATAATCTTGTCGACTTCTATCAGGTCGCCCCTCAACCTCCATCGTTCCAGTGAGAACAAACCAAGTTTCTCCAACCTCTCCTCATAGCTAATGCCCTCCATACCAGGCAACATCCTGGTAAATCTTTTCTGTACCCTCTCCAAAGCCTCCACGTCCTTCTGGTAGTGTGGCGACCAGAATTGAACACTATATTCCAAGTGCGGCCTAACTAAGGTTCTATAAAGCTGCAACGTGACTTGCCAATTTTTAAACTCAATGCCCCGGCCGATGAAGGCAAGCATTCCTCCCACAGTCCAAAAGTGTGCGGGTTGGGTGGATTGGCCGTGTTAAATTGCCCCTGAGTGTCAGGGGGACTGGCTAGGGTAAATGCGTGGGATTAGGAGGATAGGGCCTGGGTGGGATTGTGGTCGGTGCAGACTCGATGGGCCGAATGGCCTCCTTCTGCACTGTCGGGCCCCTATAATTCGATGATTATGTGGTGACGTTATCAAAAACATTGAAGGGATTTTCACTCTTCTGCATCCTGCACTCTAAGCAGGTAACACCACTCGAATAAAGCTTCACGAATTGGTCACGTAACCTAATGCGTGGCAAACCTTTTCACTCTTTCATCTTGTGGTTTACTGAGATATTAATAACGCAGCTTGAAATTCCCCAGCGGGTGTTGGGAGAGTGAATGTTAGAAAGAGGCAGAGCCAGTCTTAGTGTGCTGGGTTTAAAGTGTTCAATGGGCTTTTTATCCTTGTTCGCAAACACCTCTCTCCGTGTTCTCTACCCATAGACAGTACACATGCCTACTACCTACCATCAGCAGGTAAGCACTTACAACCCTTTTAGATTACATCACACTTTGTGCACACATTAACCCCATTCTTAATGGAGAGGCTGGTGTGTATTGTGTTTAAGCAAAGGTTGAGGGATGGTGTGTATTGCACTGGGGTAAAGATCAAAGAACAGTACAGCACAGTAACAGGCCCTTCGGCCCTCCAAGCCTGCGCCGATCGTGATGACATAAGAACATAAGAAATAGGAGCAGGAGTAGGCCATCTAGCCCCTCGAGCCTGCCCCGCCATTCAATAAGAAGATCAGAGGCTGATTGCCCGTGACCGCTGAAGTGCTCCCCCACAGGAAGAGAACACTCCTGCCTGGTGATTGTCGAGCGGTGTTCATTCATCCGTTGTCGTAGCGTCTGCATGGTCTCCCCAATGTACCATGCCTCGGGACATCCTTTCCTGCAGCGTATCAGGTAGACAACGTTGGCCGAGTCGCAAGAGTAGGTACCGTGTACCTGGTGGATGGTGTTCTCACGTGAGATGATGACATCCGTGTCGATGACCCCTTCCAGTCGGGGAACGCTTCAGCAGTCACGGGCATTCGGCCTCTGATATTCGGGTAAGCGTTCTCCAAGGCGGCCTTCGCGACACACGACAGCGCAGAATCGCTGAGCAGAAACTGATAGCCAAGTTCCGCACACACGAGGACGGCCTCAACCGGGATATTGGGTTCATGTGACACTATCTGTAATCCCCACGACTTGCCTGGGCTTGCAAAATCTCACTAACTGTCCTGCCTGGAGACAATACACATCTCTTTAACCTGTGCTTAACCCTCTCTCCACTCACATTGTCTGTACCTTTAAGACTTGATTACCTGTAAAGACTCGCATTCCAACCATTATCTTGTAAATTGAGTTTGCGTCTGTATGTGACCTGTTTGTGAACACAACTCTTCACTCACCTGATGAAGGGGCTTAAGGCTCCGAAAGCTACCAAATAAACCTGTTGGACTTTAACCTGGTGTTGTGAGACTTCTCACTGTGCAGGGGATGTCCCAGAGGATTGGAGAATAGCCAATGTTGTTCCTATGTTTAAGAAGGATAGCAAGGATAATCCAGGGAAGGCCTCTTCCTGTGGGGTAATTTTCTTTGTTCTTTGCTCTGTCCCCCATTCATTAAACACTGTAAGAAGTTTAACAACACCAGGTTAAAGTCCAACAGGTTTATTTGGTAGCACAAGCCACTAGCTTTCGGAGCGCTGCTCCTTCGTCAGGTGACTGGGAGATCTCATTCATTGGAAACATTCTTGTTGTGACACAGATAGAGTCATCAAGTCGTACAGTGCAGAACAGGCCCTTCAGCCCATTGACTCTGTACCAACAATAACTGCCACTGAAGTCACACGAATCCCATTTTCCTGCCCTTGTCCCGTATCCTTGAAGGTTTGGATATTTCAAGTGCCCATCCAAATATTTACTTCATGGTTGTAAGGTTTGTGGCCTCCACGACCTTCCAGTTTCCTCTGAGTGAAAACAAAATTCTCAAATCCCCTCTCTGCCCCTCACCCTTAAACTCTGCCCCCTCGTGACTGACCCCTCAACCAAGGGGAACAGCTGCTCCCTCCTCACCCTGTCCCTATAATCTTATACACCTCAATCATATCCCCCCTCAGCCTTCTCTGCTCTCGAGAAAACAATCCCAGCCTATCCTTATTGCTCAAATGGTCCGTCCCAAGGCAACATCCTGGTGAACCTCCTCTGTACAATAAGGGGGTCAGGGCTGATGGGGAAAAGGCATGATGTGGAGATGCCGGCGTTGGACTGGGGTAAACACAGTAAGAGTTTTAACAACACCAGGTTAAAGTCCAACAGGTTTATGGTATTTGCTACCAAATAAACCTGTTGGACTTCAACCTGGTGTTGTTAAAACTCTTACTGTGATGGGAAAAAGGCAGGAGAATGGGGATGACAAAACTATCAGCCATGATTGAATGGTGGAGCAGACTCGATGGGCCGAGTGGCCTCATTCTGCTCCTATGTCTTATGGTCTTATCCCCTCCAGTGCTACCACACCCTTCATATAGTGAGGCAATTTGACAAGGAAGTCTACGATGATAGATCTACTATGATAGCCCAATCCATCACACAGACCAACCTCCCATCCATTGACTCTGTCTACACTTCCCGCTGCCTCGGGGAAAAGCAGCCAGCATAATTAATGACCCCCCCCCACGCACATTCTCTCTTCCACCTTCTTCCGTCGGGAAAAAGATACAAAAGTCTGAGGTCACGTACCGACCGACTCAAGGACAGCTTCTTCCCTGCTGCTGTCAGACTTTTGCATGGACCTACCTCGCATTAAGTTGATCTTTCTCTACACCCCTAGCTGTGACTGTAACACTACGTTCTGCACTCTCTCCTTTCCTTCTCTATGAACGGTATGCTTTGTCTGTATAGCGCGCAAGAGGCAATACTTTTCACTGTATGTTAATACATAGAGTCACAGAGGTTTACAGAATGGAAACAGGCCATTCGGCCCAACTTGTCCATGCCGCCCTTTTTTTTAAAACCCCTCAGCTAATCCCAATTGCCCGCATTTGGCCCATATCCCTCTATACCCATCATGCCCATGTAAATGTCTAAATGCTTTTAAAAAGATAAAATTGTACCCGTGTCTACGACTACAACGAGCTTGTTCCAGACACTCACCACCCTCTGTGTGAAAGATTTGCCCCTCTGGACCCTTTTGTATCTCTCCCCTCTCACCTTAAACCTAAGCCATCTAGTTTTAGACTCCCCTACCTTTGGGAAAAGATATTGACTATCTAGCTGATCTGTGCCACTAATTATTTTATAGACCTCTATAAGGTCACCCCTCAGCCTCCTACGCTCCAGAGAAAAAAGTCCCAGTCTATTCAGCCTCTCCTTGTAACTCAATCCATCAAGTCCCGGTAGCATCCTCGTAGATCTTTTCTGCAATCTTTCTAGTTTAATAATATCCTTTCTATAATACGGTGACAAGAATTGCAGACAGTATTCCAAGTGTGGCCTTACCAATGTTTTGTACAACTTCAACAAGACGTCCCAACTCCAGTATTCAATGTTCTGACCGATGGAAAGACGGAGAATGAGGGGAGATCTAATAGAGGTGTACAAGATTATGAAGGGTATAGATAGGGTGAACAGTGGGAAGCTTTATCCCAGGTCGGAGGTGACGATCACGAGGGGTCACGGGCTCAAGGTGAGAGGGGCGAAGTATAACTCAGACATCTGAGGGACGTTTTTTACACAGAGGGTGGTGGGGGCCTGGAATGCGCTGCCAAGTAGGGTGGTGGAGGCAGGCACGCGGACATCGTTTAAGACTTACCTGGATAGTCACATGAGCAGCCTGGGAATGGAGGGATACAAACGATTGGTCTAGTTGGACCAAGGAGCGGCACAGGCTTGGAGGGCCGAAGGGCCTGTTTCCTGTGCTGTACTGTTCTTTGTTCTTTGAAACCAAGCATGCCGAATGCCTTCTTCACCACTCTGTTCACCTGTGACTCCACTTTCAACGAGCTCTGAACATGTACCCCTAGATCTCTTTGTTCTGTAACACTCCCCAACGCCCTACCATTAACTGAGTAAGTCCTGCCCTGTTTCAATCGACCAAAATGCATCACCTCGCATTTGTCTAAATTAAACTCCATCTGCCATTCGTCAGCCCACTGGCCCAATTGATCAAGATCCCGTTGCAATTGGAGATAACGTTCTTCACTGTCCTCAATGCCACCAATCTTGGTGTCATCTGCAAACTTACTAACCATGCCTCCTATATTCTCATCCAAATCATTAATATAAATGACAAATAACAGTGGGCCCAGCACTGATCCCTGAGGCACACCGCTGGTCACATGTGACAACAATAAATCAAATCAAATCAAATCAAATCTGGGAAGTTCTGTGGAACAAAGGGACCTTGGTGTATTTGTCCACAGATCTCTGAAGGCGGAAAGGCAGGTTAATAGGGGTGGTGAAAAAGGCATACAGCACACTCGCCTTTATCAATCCAAGGTATAGGTTACAAAAGCAGAGAGGTCATGTTGGAGTTGTATAGAACTTTGGTGAGGCCACAGCTGGGAGTACTGTGTGCAGTTCTGGTCGCCACATTATAGGAAGGACATGACCGCACTGGAGGAGGTGCAGAGGGGATTCACCGGGATCCTGCCTGGGATGGAACATTTAAGTTATGAAGAGGGTTTGGGTAAGGCTTGGGTTGTTTTCTCTGGAGCAGAGAAGACTGAGGGGCGGCCTGATTGAGGTCTTCAAGATTATGAGGGGCATGGATAGGGGAGCACCTGTTCCCTTTAGTTGAAGGGTCAGTTATGAGGGGACTCACGTTAAAAGTGAGGGGTTTGAGAGGGATTTGAGGAAATACTTTCTTACCCAGAGGGTGGTGAGGGTCTGGAATGCGCTGCCTATGAGGGTGGTGGAGGCGGGATGCCTCACATCCTTTGAAAAGTCTCTGAATGAGTACTTGGCTCACCATAACATTCAAGACTATGGGACAAGCACTGGCGAGTGGGATTAGGTGGACAGGTCAGGGCCTTTCATGCATCGGTGCAGGCTCGATGGGCCGAAGGGCCTCTTCTGCACTGTAGTATTGTGTGATTCTGGGAAGAGCTGGAATTAAGAATCGACTGATTACCATGAAACCATTGTCGATTGTCGGAAAAACCAAAGGGAAGGAAATCTGCCATCCTTACCCGGTCTGGCCTACATGTGACTCCAGAGCCACAACAATGTGGCTGACTCCCATCTGCCCTCCAAGGGCAACGAGGGATGGTTAAAAGATGCTGGCCAGCCAGCGACACCCATGTCCCATGAATGAATAAAATACTTCAACATGGCAAAGTATAATTCTCACCAACTGGCAAACGCTATGGTTCCAATTTAAGCAATGCCCCCATAGACATACATCCGACTTCAGAACCAATTAGCACCAAGATATTGATAATGTAGATTGCCATTCTGTACCTGATGTTGGGAGAGTGAATGTTAGTGTGCTGGGTTTAAAGTATTAAATAAGCTTTTAAATCTGGTTCCCAAATAAATTTCTCCATGTTTTCTCTTCATAGGGGACGATTATGATGATGTTTTGCCATTTTACGATGAAGGTAGGTTTTTAAAATTATATCAGGTGACATTTCACAGCATTCTCCGCCATTCAATAAGATCATGGCTGATCCGGACAGATATTCCTCATGTCCACTCTCCTGCCCTTTCCTCGTCACCCTTGATTTCCTTACTGATCAATCAATCTCAGCCTGTCATAGGTGGACAGAGTGGTGAAGAAGGCATTCAGCATGCCTGGTTTCATCGGTCAGAACATTGAATACAGGAGTCGGGACGTCTTGTTGAAGTTGTACAAGACATTGGTAAGGCCGCACTTGGAATACTGTGTACAGTTCCGGTCACCCTATTATAGAAAGGATATTATTAAACTAGAAAGAGTGCAGAAAAGATGAACCAGGAGCTTGACGTCCGTGGTAGGGAAGTTGTTGGAGAAGATTCTTAGAGATAGGATATGTGCGCATTTAGAACTGAATAATCTCATTAGCGATAGACAGCTTGGTTTTGTACGAGGGAGGTCATGCCTCCCAAATTTGGTTGAGTTTTTTGAGGAGGTGACAAAAATGATTGACGAGGGAAGGGTCGTGAATGTCGTCTATATGGATTTTAGTAAAGCGTTTGACAAGGTCCCTCATGGCAGGCTGGTGCAAAAGGTTAAATCTCACGGGATAAAAGGTGAGCGAGCTAGATGGGTGGAGAACTGGCTTAGCCATAGAAGACAGAGGGTAGCAGTGGAGGGATCTTTTTCCGGCTGGATGTCTGTGACGAGTGGGCGGCACGGTAGCACAGTGGTTAGCACTGCTGCTTCACAGCTCCAGGGTCCCGGGTTCGATTCCCGGCTCGGGTCACTGTCTGTGCGGAGTCTGCACATTCTCCTCGTGTCTGCGTGGGTTTCCTCCGGGTGCTCCGGTTTCCTCCCACAGTCCAAAGATGTGCGGGTTAGGTTGATTGGCCAGGTTAAAAATTGTCCCTTAGAGTCCTGAGATGCGTAGGTTAGAGTGATTAGTGGGTAAATTTGTGGGATTGCGGTCGGTGCAGACTCGATGGGCCGAATGGCCTCCTTCTGCACTGTAGGGTTTCTATGATTTCTATGATTTCTACGAGTGGTTTTCCGCAGGGCTCTGTACTGGGACCTCTGCTGTTTGTGATATATATAAATGATTTGGAGGAAGATGTAGCTGGTGTGATCAGCAAGTTTGTGGACGACACGAAGATTGCTGGAGTTGCAGATAGTGATGAACATTGTCAGAGAATACAGCAGGATATAGATAGGCTGGAACATTGGGCGGAGAAATGGCAGATGGAATTTAATCCAGATAAATGCAAAGTGATGCATTTCAGTAGATCTAATGTAAGGGGGAGCTATACAATAAATGGCAGAACCATCAGGAGTACAGACACAAAGAGGGATCTGGGTGTGCAAGTCCACAGATCCTTAAAGGTGGCAGCACAGGTGGAGAGGGTGGTGAAGAAGGCATATGGCATGCTTGCCTTTATTGGACGGTGCATAGAATATAAAAGTTGGCGTATGATGTTGCAGCTGTATAGAACGTTGGTGAGGCCACATTTGGAATACTGCGTCCAGTTCTGGTCGCCGCACTACCAGAAGGACGTGGAGGCTTTGGAGAGAGTGCAGAGGAGGTTTACCAGGATGTTGCCTGGGATGGAGGGTCTTAGCTATGAGGAGAGATTGGATAAACTGGGGATGTTCTCCCTGGAAAGACGGAGGATGAGGGGCGACTTAATAGAGGTGTATAAAATTATGAAGGGGATAGATAGGGTGAACGGTGGGAAGCTTTTCCCCAGGTCGGAGGTGACGAACACAAGGGGTCACGGGTTCAAGGTGAGGGGGGCAAGGTTCAACACAGATGTCAGGGGGACGTATTTTACACAGAGGGTGGTGGGGGCCTGGAATGCACTGCCAAGCAAGGTGATTGAGGCGGACACACTGGGATCGTTTAAGACTTATCTAGATAGCCACATGGACAGACTGGGAATAGAGGGATACAAATGAATGGTCGAGTTGGGCACATGAGCGGCACAGGCTTGGAGGGCCGAAGGGCCTGTTCCTGTGCTGTACTGTTCTTTGGGACTTGATGGATTGAGTTATAAGGAGAGGCTGGATAGACTGGGACTTTTTTCTCTGGAGCGTAGGAGGCTGAGGGGTGATCTTATAGAGGTCTATAAAATAATGAGGGGCATAGATCAGCTAGATAGTCAATATCTTTTCCCAAAGGTAGGGGAGTCTAAAACTAGAGGGCATAGGTTCAAGGTGAGAGAAGCAAAAGGGTCCAGAGGGGCAATTTTTTCACACAGAGGGAGGTGAGTGTCTGGAACAAGCTGCCAGAGGTTGTAGTAGAGGCGGGTACAATTTTGTCTTTTAAAAAGCGTTTAGACAGTTACATGGGCACGATGGGTATAGAGGGATATGGGCCAAACACGGGCAATTGGGACGAGCCGAGGGATTTTAAAAAAAGGGCAGCATGGACAAGTTGGGCCGAAGGACCTGTTTCCATGCTGTAAACCTCTGTGACTCTATGACTCTCTGAGTCTAAATATACGTAAGGACCCTGTCCCCACAGCCCCACAGGGCACTTGGCTCCAAGGATTCACACCTCAGTGACAATATTCCTCCACACGTCAGTCTTAAATTGGTGCCCCTTTACTCTGAGAACAGAAAAACTTAAGAACATAAGAACTAGGAGCAGGAGTGGGCCATCTGGCCCCTCGAGCCTGCCCCGCCATTCAATAAGATCATGGCTGATCTTTTTGTGGACTCAGCTCCACTTACCCGCCCGCTCACCATAACCCTTAATTCCTTTGCTGTTCAAAAATCTATCTATCCTTGCCTTAAAAACATTCAATGAGGGAGCCTCTACTGGGCAGGGAATCCCACAGATTCACAACCCTTTGTGTGAAGAAGTTCCTCCTCAACTCAATCCTAAATCTGTTCCCCCTTATTTTGAGGCTATGCCCCCTCGTTCTAGTTTCACCCGCCAGTGAAAACAACTTCCCGGCTTCTATCTTATCTATTCCCTTCATAATCTTATCTGTTTCTATCAGACCTCCCCTCATTCTTCTGAATTCCAATGAGTATAGCCCCAGTCTACTCAGTCTCTCCTCATAAGCCAACCCTCTCAACTCCGGAATCAACCTAGTGAATCTCCTCTGCACCCCCTCCAGTGCCAGTATATTCTTTCTCAAGTAAGGAGACCAAAACTGTACCCAGTACTCCAGGTGTGGCCTCACCAGCACCTTATACAGCTGCAACATAATCTCGCTGTTTCTAAACTCCATCCCTCTGGCAACGAAGGACAAAATTTGATTTGCCTTCTTAATTACCTGCTGCACCTGCAAACCAACTCCTTGAGATTCCTGCACAAGGACACCCAGGTCCCTCTGCACATCCTGAGATGATCCCCGCTGATCTCAGACTCTCCCATTGAGGGGAAACCTCCGCCCAGCATTTCACCTGTCAAAACCCTTAAGTATCTGATATGTTTCAATGAGATAGTCTTTCATTCTTTTAAACTCCGGTCAGTTGAGTCACAATCTGTTTTATCATTGCTCTCTAAGACAATCCCTCCATTGGTATCACGAGGGTGATTCCCCCAACCCTCTTGGCTGTTTTTTTTAGTGGGACTGGGTGATTGAAACAAGTCCAGAGTAGAGTTTTCGGTGCTGGGCATCCAGCTCCGAATGCATCTCCCAGTGCTGGATTTTCGGCATGGAGCTTCATAGAAACATAGAATCCCTACAGTGCAGAAAGAGGCCACTCGGCCCATCGAGTCTGCACCGACCACAACCCCACCCAGGCCCTATCCCCATATCCCTACATATTTTACCCCCTAATCCCTCTAACCTACGCATCCCGTGACACTAAGGGGCAATTTAACCTGGCCAATTAACCTAACCCGCACATCTTTGGATTGTGGGAGGAAACCGGAGCACCCGGAGGAAACCCACGCAGACACGGGGAGAATGTGCAAACTCCACACAGACAGTGACCCGAGCCGGGATTCGAACCCGGGTCCCCGGAGCTGTGAAGCAGCAGTGCTAACCACTGTGCTACCGTGCCTACATGCAAAGATATGTGGAGGGACAGGTAGTATTGAGGACGCAGGGGGGCTGCAGAAGGACTTGGACAGGTTGGGAGAGTGGGCAAAGAAGTGGCAGATGGAATACAATGTGGAAAAGTGTGAGGTTATGCACTTTGGAAGGAGGAATGGAGACATAGACTATTTTTTAAATGCTTCGGAAATCAGCAACACAAAGAGACTTGGGAGTCCTTGTTCAAGATTCTCTTAAGGTTAAGTGCAGGTTCAGTCGGCAGTGAGGAAGGCAAATGCAATGTTAGCATTCATGTCGAGAGGGCTAGAATACAAGAGCAGGGATGTACTTCTGAGGCTGTATAAGGCTCTGGTCAGACCCGATTTGGAGTATTGAGAGGGTTTTGGGCCCCGTATCTAAGGAAGGATGTGCTGGGCCTTGGAAAGGGTCCAGAGGAGGTTCACAAGAATGATCCCTGGAATGAAGAGCTTGTCGGATGAGGAACGGTTGAGGACTCTGGGTCTGTGCTTGTTGGAGTTTAGAAGGATGAGGGAGGGGATCTTATTGAAACTTCCAGGATACTGCGAGGCCTGGATAGAGTGGACGTGGAGAGGATGTTTCCACTAGTAGGAAAAACTAGAACCAGAGGCACAACCTCAGGCTAAAGGGACGATCCTTTAAAACGGAGATGAGGAGGAATTTCTTCAGCCAGAGAGTGGTGAATCTGTGGAACTCTTTGCCGCAGAAGGCTGTGGAGGCCAGGTCATTGAGTGTCTTTAAGACAGAGATAGATAGGTTCTTGATTAATAAGGGGATCAGGGGGTTATGGGGAAAAGGCAGGAGAATGGGGATGAGAAAAATATCAGCCATGTTTGAATGGCGGGGCAGACTCGATGGGCCGAGTGGCCTAATTCTGCTCCTATGACTTATGGTCTTACATGTGCAGGCTGTAATTTCAATCTATTTTGAGTGTAATTAGCAGGCGTGGGGGTGAGGTCTCCAGGCTCGCGAGCCCCTTCTCCCCCCCGCCAGGATTAGTTGATGCCAGTGGAGTTTACAGCGCTTGCGGGGAGCGAGTGGCCCATCCCTGCTGGAGTAAAGGGGGGGCATTGGGGCCCCTCAGGGGGTCAGACGGCGGAGGGGGATTTCATCCTGGGCTTTGGCACCTTGGCAGTGCCAGCCTGAGCCCATGGCACTGCCCAAGGGGCAACGTGGCAATGCCCAGGGGGGAACCCTGGCACTGCCCACCGGGTATGGGGCAGTGCCAAGGGGTTGGGGCCTAATGGGGGCAGGGACTAATGGGGGGACGATCTGTGGGGTTGAAGGGGGTCCCGCTGCCACTCGTAAATCAGGATTGGTGGGGGGGGGGGGAAGGGAGGGTAGCGATCGGGGCTGGCCATCTGAGTCGGGCGGGGGGGGTTTGGGGTTGCGAGTGGGGGGGGGTATCTGGCCTGTGAGGGCAGTTTAGCTGTGCGGATGGGGGGGCAGCACTGCAGGAGGGGGTTGTCGGGACTGCTGGCGGGAGGGATCGGGGGGGTGTGCTGGAGATCGGGGCAGGCCATCAGAGTGGGGGGTTCAATGCTGGCCTGGGAATGGTCGAGAGGCCAGCCATCAGGCTGTGGGGGTGGGGGGGATGAGAGAGCCGGCGCTGCGGGGGTTGCGGGGCTAGCCAGCGATCGTGCTGGGCAGCAATCGGGGCCACCGCGGATGTGCCAATCTCGGCGCTGGCAGAACTCGTCGCTGACAGATCGGCGCATGCACAATGGCGCTCTTTGCGATACGCAGCCGGCTTCTCAAATGTAATGATATTCACACCGGTTGCCTCTGCAGTGCGCAGAGAATGGGGGATTCTTCTCTGAACTCCCACTGCAAGAAACAGCGAACATCCCCATTTCTGACCTCACGATGGAAGACAATGACTTGGAAATATATTAGCCGTTCCTTCAATGGGGTCAAAATCGTGGAACTCCTTCCCTGTAGAAATGGCAGAGGTGCTCAATGAGTATTTTGCCTCGGTTTTCACAGAGGAGATGGACCTGGGTGGATGTACTGCGGGCGTGCGGTGGACTGAAAGGATTGAGTATGTGGACTTTAAGAAAGAGGTTGTGCTGGAATCTTTGAATGGCATCAAGATAGATAAGTCGCCGGGTCCGGATGGGATGTACCCCAGGTTACTGTGGGAGGCGAGGGAAGAGATTGCAGAGCCTCTGGCGATGACCTTTGCGTCGTCGATGGAGACGGGAGAGGTGCCGGAGGATTGGAGGATTGCAGATGTGGTTCCTATTTTCAAGAAGGGGAATAGGGATAGCCCAGGAAATTACCGACCGGTGAGTCTAACCTCAGTGGTTGGTAAACTGACGGAGAAGATCCTGAGGGACAGGATGTATGAGCATTTAGAGAGGTTTAGTATGCTCAAGAATACTCAGCATGGCTTTGTCAAGGGCAGATCGTGCCTTACGAGCCTGGTGGAGTTCTTCGAAAATGTGACTAAACACATTGACGAAGAGAAAGCGGTAGATGTGGTTTATATGGAGTTTAGCAAGACGTTCGATAAGGTCCCCCATGCAAGGCTTCTCGAAAAAGTGAGAGGGCATGGGATCCAAGGGGCTGCTGCCCGGTGGATCCAGAACTGGCTTGCCCAAAGGAGGCAGAGAGTGGGTATAGATGGGTCTTTTTCTAAATAGAGGTCGGTCACCAGTGGAGTGCCCCAGGGATCTGTTCTGGGACCCTTGCTGTTTGTCATTTTCATAAATGACCTGGATGAGGAAGTGGAGGGATGGGTTGGTAAGTTTGCCAACGACACGAAGGTTGGTGGGATTGTGGATAGTCTGGAGGGATGTCAGAAGTTACAGAGGGACATAGATAGGATGCAAGACTGGGCGGACAAGTGGCAGATGGACTTCAACCCAGATAAATGCGTCGTGGTCCATTTTGGTAGGACAACTGGGATGAAGGAGTACAATATAAAGGGAAAGATTCTTAGTACGGTAGAGGATCAGAAGGACCTTGGGGTCCGGGTCCATAGGACTCTAAAATCAGCCCCGCAGGTGGAGGAGGTGGTTAAGAAGGCGTATGGTGTGCTGGCCTTTATCAATCGAGGGATTGAGTTTAGGAGTCCGGGGATAATGATGCAGCTATATAAGACCCTCGTCAGACCCCACTTGGAGTACTGTGCTCAGTTCTGGTCGCCTCATTACAGGAAGGATGTGGAAAAGATTGAAAGGGTGCAGAGGAGATTTACAAGGATGTTGCCTGGATTGAGTGGCATGCCTTATGAGGATAGGCTGAGGGAGCTCGGACTTTTCTCCTTGGAGAGACGAAGGATGAGAGGAGACTTAATAGAGGTATATAAGATGTTGAGAGGCATAGGTCGGGTGGACTCTCAGAGGCTTTTTCCCAGGGTGGAAATGTCTGCTACGAGAGGACACAGGTTTAAGGTGCTGGGGGGTAGGTACAGGGGAGATGTTAGGGGGAAGTTTTTCACACAGATGGTGGTGGGCGAGTGGAATCGGCTGCCGTCAGTGGTGGTGGAGGCAAACTCAATAGGGTCTTTTAAGAGACTCCTGGATGAGTACATGGGACTTAATAGGATGGAGGGTTATAGGTAGGCCTAGAAGGTAGGGATATGTTCGGCACAACTTGTGGGCCGAAGGGCCTGTTTGTGCTGTAGTTTTTCTATGTTCTATGTTTCTAACAGCACTGTGGGTGTACCTAACACGGGGGTGGCAGTGGGATTAAGATGGCGTCTCACCCACTTCTTTCTCAAGGGATGGGCAATAAGCGCTGGACTGCGGAACGCCAGAGGAAAAAATAAGCTGAGAAAGATCGGAATTAAAAACATGTGATAAAAATGGGTAAACTGCAACCAGAAACTTCTCTTGGTTATTCGAGTAAAATAGTAAATATGGAAATTGGGAGCCAAAATGAGACAGTCATCGACTTCAGGAAGCGTAAAGGAGAACATCCCCCTGTCTACATCAACGGGGATGAAGTAGAAATGGTCGAGAGCTTCAAGTTTTTACGTGTCCAGATCACCAACAACCTGTCCTGGTCCCCCCCACGCCGACACTATAGTTAAGAAAGTCCCACCAACACCTCTACTTTCTCAGGAGGCCAAGGAAATTTGGCATGTCCGCTACGAATCTCCAATTTTTACAGATGCCCCATAGAAAGCATTCTTTCTGGGTGGATCACAGCTTGGTCTGGGCTCCTGCTCTGCCCAAGACCGCAAGGAACTACAAAGGGTTGTGAATCTAGCCCAATCCATCTCGCAAACCAGCCTCCCATCCATTGACTCCGTCTATGCTTCCCGCTGCCTCGGGGAAAAGCAGCCAGTGTAATCAAGGACCCCCCACGCACCCCAGACAGTCTCTCTTCCACCTTCATACATGTGACAACAATACATCAAATCAAATCAATGCGTACTCTTTTCTCAAACACCTTTTTCCATGTTTTCTATCCATAGGGGATGATTACTATGACGATATACCATCGTATTATGAAGGTAGGAGTTTGAAGTTCTTTCGGATAACATTTTGAAGGACTTACCCGACACGAAAACCAAACCCATGTTATCAAAGGAGAGGATTTAACCATCTCCGCCCTTTGACATTCAATGGCATTACATCACTGAATCCCCTCCCCCACTATCAACATCCTGGGGGTCACCATTGAGCAGAAACTGAACTGGGACCCAGCCGTATAAATACTGTGGCTCCCAGAGCAGGACAGAGGCTGGGAATCCTGCGGAGAGTCACTCACCTCCTGACTCCCCCCAAAGCCTGTCCGCCATCTACAAGTCTAGAATGTTATGGGATACTCTCCACTTGCCTGGATGAGTGCGGCTCCCAACAACACTCGGGAAAGGTCGACACCATCCAGGACATAGCAGCCCCACCCCCGTTCGATCGACACGCGAACCACAAACATTCACACCCTCCACCCCCGGCGCACAGCGGCAGCCGTGTGAACCGTCTACAAGATGCACCGCAGCGACTCGCCAAGGCTCCTTCAACAGCACCTTCCAAACCCGCCACCCCTACCATCTAGAATTGAGCACAGTGCTCTTAGTGTGGTCTAACTGAGGGATATGGAGACGGGAATGGTGCACGGTGCTCCGAGTGTGGTCTAACCGAGGGGATAGGGAGACCGGAACTGTGCACGGTGCTCCGAGTGTGGTCTAACTGAGGGATATGGAGACCGGAACTGTGCACGGTGCTCCGAGTGTGGTCTAACTGAGGGATATGGAGACCGGAACTGTGCACGGTGCTCCGAGTGTGGTCTAACTGAGGGGATAGGGAGACCGGAACTGTGCACGGTGTTCCGAGTGTGGTCTAACCGAGGGGATAGGGAGACGGGAAATGTGCACGGTGCTCCGAGTGTGGTCTAACCGAGGAGATAGGGAGACTGGAACTATGCACGGTGCTCCGAGTGTGGTCTAACCGAGGGGATAGGGAGACCGGAACTGTGCACGGTGCTCCGAGTGTGGTCTAACCGAGAGGATAGGGAGACCGGAACTGTGCACGGTGCTCCGAGTGTGGTCTAACCGAGGGGACAGGGAGACCGGAACTGTGCACGGTGCTCCGAGTGTGGTCTAACCGAGGGGATAGGGAGATGGGAACTGTGCACGGTGCTCCGAGTGTGGTCTACCCGAGGAGATAGGGAGACTGGAATATGTACGGTGCTCCGAGTGTGGTCTAACCAAGGGGATAGGGAGACTGGAACTGTGCACGGTGCTCCGAGTGTGGTCTAACCGATGGGATATAGAGACCGGAACTGTGCACGGTGCTCTGAGTGTGGTCTAACCGAGGGGATAGGGAGACCGGAACTGTGCACGGTGCTCTGAGTGTGGTCTAACTGAGGGGATAGGGAGACCAGAACTGTGCACGGTGCTCCGAGTGTGGTCTAACCGAGGGGATAGGGAGACGGGAACTGTGCACGGTACTCCGACTGTGGTCTAACCGAGGGGATAGGGAGACCGGAACTGTGCACGGTGCTCCGAGTGTGGTGTAACCGAGGGGATACGGAGACCGGAACTGTGCACGGTGCTCCGAGTGTGGGTCTAACCGAGGGGATAGGGAGACCGGAACTGTGCACGGTGCTCCGAGTGTGGTCTAACCGAGGGGATAGGGAGACCGGAACTGTGCACGGTGCTCTGAGTGTGGTCTAATAGAGGGGATAGGGAGACCGGAACTGTGCACGGTGCTCCGAGTGTGTGTCTAACCGAGGGGATAGGGAGACCGGAACTGTGCACGGTGCTCCGACTGTGGTCTAACCGAGGGGATAGGGAGACGGGAACTGTGCACGGTGCTCCGAGTGTGGTGTAACCGAGGGGATACGGAGACCGGAACTGTGCACGGTGCTCTGAGTGTGGTCTAATAGAGGGGATAGGGAGACCGGAACTGTGCATGGTGCTCCGAGTGTGGTCTAACCGAGGGGATAGGGAGATCGGAACTGTGCACGGTGCTCCGAGTGTGGGTCTAACCGAGGGGATAGGGAGACGGGAACTGTGCACGGTGCCCCGAGTGTGGTCTAAGCGAGGGGACAGGGAGACCGGAACTGTGCACGGTGCTCCAAGTGTGGTCTAACTGAGGGGATAGGGAGACCGGAACTGTGCACGGTGCTCCGAGTGTGGTCTAACCGAGGGGATAGGGAGACGGGAACTGTGCACGGTGCTCCGAGTGTGGTGTAACCGAGGGGATACGGAGACCGGAACTGTGCACGGTGCTCCGAGTGTGGGTCTAACCGAGGGGATACGGAGACCGGAACTGTGCACGGTGCTCCGAGTGTGGTCTAACCGAGGGGATAGGGAGACTGGAACTGTGCACAGTGCTCCGAGTGTGGTCTAACCGAGGGGATAGGGAGATCGGAACTGTGCACGGAGCTCCGAGTGTGGTCTAACCGAGGCGATAGGGAGACTGGAATATGTACGGTGCTCTGATTGTGGTCTAACCAAGGGGATAGGGAGACTGGAACTGTGCACGGTGCTCCGAGTGTGGTCTAACCGATGGGATATAGAGACCGGAACTGTGCACGGTGCTCTGAGTGTGGTCTAACCGAGGGGATAGGGAGACCGGAACTGTGCACGGTGCTCTGAGTGTGGTCTAACTGAGGGGGTAGGGAGACCGGAACTGTGCACGGTGCTCCGAGTGTGGTGTAACCGAGGGGATAGGGAGACCGGAACTGTGCACGGTGCTCCGAGTGTGGTCTAACCGAGGGGATAGGGAGACCGGAACTGTGCACGGTGCTCCGAGTGTGGTCTAACCGAGGGGATAGGGAGACCGGAACTGTGCACGGTGCTCCGAGTGTGGTCTAACCGAGGGGATAGGGAGACGGGAACTGTGCACGGTGCTCCGAGTGTGGTCTAACCGAGGGGATAGGGAGACCGGAACTGTGCACGGTGCTCCGAGTGTGGTCTAACCGAGGGGATAGGGAGATGGGAACTGTGCACGGTGCTCCGAGTGTGGTCTACCCGAGGAGATAGGGAGACTGGAATATGTACGGTGCTCCGAGTGTGGTCTAACCAAGGGGATAGGGAGACTGGAACTGTGCACGGTGCTCCGAGTGTGGTCTAACCGATGGGATATAGAGACCGGAACTGTGCACGGTGCTCTGAGTGTGGTCTAACCGAGGGGATATAGAGACCGGAACTGTGCACGGTGCTCTGAGTGTGGTCTAACCGAGGGGATAGGGAGACCGGAACTGTGCACGGTGCTCTGAGTGTGGTCTAACTGAGGGGATAGGGAGACCAGAACTGTGCACGGTGCTCCGAGTGTGGTCTAACCGAGGGGATAGGGAGACGGGAACTGTGCACGGTGCTCCGAGTGTGGTCTAACCGAGGGGATAGGGAGACGGGAACTGTGCACGGTACTCCGACTGTGGTCTAACCGAGGGGATAGGGAGACCGGAACTGTGCACGGTGCTCCGAGTGTGGTGTAACCGAGGGGATAGGGAGACGGGAACTGTGCACGGTGCTCCGAGTGTGGGTCTAACCGAGGGGATAGGGAGACCGGAACTGTGCACGGTGCTCCGAGTGTGGTCTAACCGAGGGGATAGGGAGACCGGAACTGTGCACGGTGCTCCGAGTGTGGTCTAACCGAGGGGATAGGGAGACCGGAACTGTGCACGGTGCTCCGACTGTGGTCTAACCGAGGGGATAGGGAGACGGGAACTGTGCACGGTGCTCCGAGTGTGGTCTAACCGAGGGGATAGGGAGACCGGAACTGTGCACGGTGCTCTGAGTGTGGTCTAATAGAGGGGATAGGGAGACCGGAACTGTGCATGGTGCTCCGAGTGTGGTCTAACCGAGGGGATAGGGAGATCGGAACTGTGCACGGTGCTCCGAGTGTGGGTCTAACCGAGGGGATAGGGAGACGGGAACTGTGCACGGTGCCCCGAGTGTGGTCTAAGCGAGGGGACAGGGAGACCGGAACTGTGCACGGTGCTCCAAGTGTGGTCTAACTGAGGGGATAGGGAGACCGGAACTGTGCACGGTGCTCCAAGTGTGGTCTAACCGAGGGGATAGGGAGACGGGAACTGTGCACGGTGCTCCGAGTGTGGTGTAACCGAGGGGATACGGAGACCGGAACTGTGCACGGTGCTCCGAGTGTGGTCTAACCGAGGGGATACGGAGACCGGAACTGTGCACGGTGCTCCGAGTGTGGGTCTAACCGAGGGGATACGGAGACCGGAACTGTGCACGGTGCTCCGAGTGTGGTCTAACCGAGGGGATAGGGAGACTGGAACTGTGCACAGTGCTCCGAGTGTGGTCTAACCGAGGGGATAGGGAGATCGGAACTGTGCACGGAGCTCCGAGTGTGGTCTAACCGAGGGGATAGGGAGACTGGAATATGTACGGTGCTCTGATTGTGGTCTAACCAAGGGGATAGGGAGACTGGAACTGTGCACGGTGCTCCGAGTGTGGTCTAACCGAGGCGATAGGGAGACTGGAATATGTACGGTGCTCTGATTGTGGTCTAACCAAGGGGATAGGGAGACTGGAACTGTGCACGGTGCTCCGAGTGTGGTCTAACCGATGGGATATAGAGACCGGAACTGTGCACGGTGCTCTGAGTGTGGTCTAACCGAGGGGATAGGGAGACCGGAACTGTGCACGGTGCTCTGAGTGTGGTCTAACTGAGGGGGTAGGGAGACCGGAACTGTGCACGGTGCTCCGAGTGTGGTGTAACCGAGGGGATACGGAGACCGGAACTGTGCACGGTGCTCCGAGTGTGGTCTAACCGAGGGGATAGGGAGACGGGAACTGTGCACGGTGCTCCGAGTGTGGTCTAACCGAGGGGATAGGGAGACGGGAACTGTGCACGGTGCTCCGAGTGTGGTCTAACCGAGGGGATAGGGAGACGGGAACTGTGCACGGTGCTCCGAGTGTGGTCTAACCGAGGGGATAGGGAGACGGGAACTGTGCACGGTGCTCCGAGTGTGGTCTAACCGAGGGGATAGGGAGACCGGAACTGTGCACGGTGCTCCGAGTGTGGTCTAACCGAGGGGATAGGGAGACAGGAACTGTGCACGGTGCTCCGAGTGTGGTCTAACCGAGGGGAGAGGGAGACCGGAACTGTGCACGGTGCTCCGAGTGTGGTCTAACCGAGGGGATAGGGAGACCGGAACTGTGCACGGTGCTCCGAGTGTGGGTCTAACCGAGGGGATAGGGAGACGGGAACTGTGCACGGTGCTCCGAGTGTGGTCTAACCGAGGGGATAGGGAGACCGGGACTGTGCACGGTGCTCCGAGTGTGGTCTAACCGAGGGGATAGGGAGACCGGAACTGTGCACGGTGCTCCGAGTGTGGGTCTAACCGAGGGGATAGGGAGACCGGGACTGTGCACGGTGCTCCGAGTGTGGGTCTAACCGAGGGGATAGGGAGACCGGAACTGTGCACGGTGCTCCGAGTGTGGTCTAACCGAGGGGACAGGGAGACCGGAACTGTGCACGGTGCTCCGAGTGTGGTCTAACCGAGGGGATAGGGAGATCGGAACTGTGCACGGTGCTCCGAGTGTGGTCTAACCGAGGGGATAGGGAGACTGGAACTGTGCACGGTGCTCCGAGTGTGGTCTAACCGAGGGGATAGGGAGACCGGAACTGTGCACGGTGCTCCGAGTGTGGTCTAACCGAGGGGATAGGGAGACGGGAACTGTGCACGGTGCTCCGAGTGTGGTCTAACCGAGGGGATAGGGAGACGGGAACTGTGCACGGTGCTCCGAGTGTGGTCTAACCGAGGGGATAGGGAGACCGGAACTGTGCACGGTGCTCCGAGTGTGGTCTCACCGAGGGGAGAGGGAGACCGGAACTGTGCACGGTGCTCCGAGTGTGGTCTAACCGAGGGGATAGGGAGACCGGAACTGTGCACGGTGCTCCGAGTGTGGGTCTAACCGAGGGGATACGGAGACCGGAACTGTGCACGGTGCTCCGAGTGTGGTCTAACCGAGGGGATAGGGAGACCGGAACTGTGCACGGAGCTCCGAGTGTGGTCTAACCGAGGAGATAGGGAGACTGGAATATGTACGGTGTTCTGAGTGTGGTCTAACCAAGGGGATAGGGAGACTGGAACTGTGCACGGTGCTCCGAGTGTGGTCTAACCGATGGGATATAGAGACCAGAACTGCGCACGGTGCTCTGAGTGTGGTCTAACCGAGGGGATAGGGAGACCGGAACTGTGCACGGTGCTCTGAGTGTGGTCTAACTGAGGGGGTAGGGAGACCGGAACTGTGCACGGTGCTCCGAGTGTGGTGTAACCGAGGGGATACGGAGACCGGAACTGTGCACGGTGCTCCGAGTGTGGTCTAACCGAGGGGATAGGGAGACCGGAACTGTGCACGGTGCTCCGAGTGTGGGTCTAACCGAGGGGATAGGGAGACGGGAACTGTGCACGGTGCTCCGAGTGTGGTCTAACCGAGGGGATAGGGAGACCGGAACTGTGCACGGTGCTCCGAGTGTGGTCTAGACGAGGGGATAGGGAGACGGGAACTGTGCACGGTGCTCCGAGTGTGGTCTAACCGAGGGGATAGGGAGACGGGAACTGTGCACGGTGCTCCGAGTGTGGTCTAACCGAGGGGAGAGGGAGACCGGAACTGTGCACGGTGCTCCGAGTGTGGTCTAACCGAGGGGATAGGGAGACGGGAACTGTGCTCGGTGCTCCGAGTGTGGTCTAGACGAGGTTGTATTGCATGCCAGGATATCCTTAACTCCATTAAAGAAGTGTCCACACATTGGATGATTGGTGAGAATATCTCTGATGAGGCATTCACGCGGGGGGGGCGCGGGGGTCATCTTTTGACCTTTCACCCCGCCTCCCCCGGGGTCACGTTACTCAATGGGTCAATCGTTCTTGCGGGGTACTCTCCGCAGAGTGAGATCTCATTCTCCCCAAGCGCCTCGAATGCTTTGCTGGCCTTCTGCCCCTTGCCAGATCCCGGCGCTGACCTCTGGAAGGTCAGAACGTTCTGGAAGGAAAGTGACAGCAGATTGGCGGGGGGGGGGGGCTGGGGGAACGTGATCCAAAAGGCCAATTGGCACTCACGTCCTGACCCCCCCATCTACAAGATGAGCCGCCGCGACTCGCTGTGGCTCCTTCGACAGCACCTTCCCAACCCGCCACCTCTACCATCTCGAAGGACCTGGGGGCGTGTGGACGTGGGGAGTCCATGTCTTCATCTGCCTGTTCTGAAGTGTGGTAAGAAGTCTCACAACACCAGGTTAAAGTCTAACAGGTTTATTTGGAAGCAAAAGCCACGAGCTTTCGGAACAGGCAGTTTACGGACGACACAAAATTGGCAGGACTTGCAGATAGTGAGGAACATTGTCAGAGGCTACAGAAGGATATAGATAGGCTGGAAATTTGGGCAAAGAAATGGCAGATGGAGTTCAATCCTGATGAATGCGAAGTGACGCATTTTGGTAGAAATAATGTAGGGAGGAGCTATACGATAAATGGCAGAACCATAAAGGGTGTAGATACGCAGAGGGACCTGGGTGTGCAAGTCCACAGATCCTTGAAGGTGACGTCACAGGTGGAGAAGGTGGTGAAGAAGGCATATGGCATGCTTGCCTTTATAGGACGGGGCATAGAGTATAAAAGTTGGGGTCTGATGTTGCAGATGTATAGAACGTTGGTTCGGCCGCATTTGGAATACTGCGTCCAGTTCTGGTCGCCGCACTACCAGAAGGACGTGGAGGCTTTTGAGAGAGTGCAGAGGAGGTTTACCAGGATGTTGCCTGGTATGGAAGGGCTTAGTTATGAGGAGAGATTGGGTAAACTGGGGTTGTTCTCCCTGGAAAGACGGAGGATGAGGGGAGACCTAATAGAGGTGTATAAAATTATGAAAGGCATAGATAGAGTGAACGGTGGGAAGCTTTTTCCCAGGTCGGTGGTGACCTTCAAGAGGGGTCATAGGTTCAAGGTGAAGGGGGGGAGGTTTAACACAGATATCAGAAGGACGTATTTTACACAGAGGGTGGTGGGGGCCTGGAATGCGCTGCCGGGCAAGGTGGTGGAGGCGGACACACTGGGAACGTTTACGACTTATCCAGACAGCCACATGAACGGAGTGGGAATGGAGGGATACAAAAGAATGGTCTAGTCTGGACCAGGGAGCAGCACGGGCTTGGAGGGCCGAAGGGCCTGTTCCTGTGCTGTATTGTTCTTTGTTCTTTGTTGTTGTCCTTCGTCAGGTGGGTGGGAGTTCTGATCACAAACAGGGCACAAAGACACAAACTCAATTTACATGAATAATGATTGGAATGCGAGTCTTTACAGCTAATCAAGTCTTAAAGATACAGACAATGTGAGTGGAGAGAGCGTTAAGCACAGGTTAAAGAGATGTGTATTGTCTCCAGACAGGACAGCTAGTAAGATTTTGCACATCCAGGCAGGTTGTGGGGGTTACAGATAGTGTGACAGATAGTGTGACAGATAGTTGTAACCCCCACAACCTGCCTGGATGTGCAAAATCTCACTAGCTGTCCTGTCTGGAGACAATACGCAGGAGTCCGGGGATAATGATGCAGCTATATAAGACCCTCGTCAGACCCCACTTGGAGTACGGTGCTCAGTTCTGGTCGCCTCATTACAGGAAGGATGTGGAAAAGATTGAAAGGGTGCAGAGGAGACTTAAAAGGATGTTGCCTGGATTGAGTGGCATGCCTTATGAGGATAGGCTGAGGGAGCTCGGTCTTTTCTCCTTGGAGAGACGTAGGATGAGAGGAGACCTAATAGATGTATATAAGATGTTGAGAGGCATAGATCGGGTGGACTCTCAGAGGCTTTTTCCCAGGGTGGAAATGGCTGCTAGGAGAGGACACAGGTTTAAGGTGCTGGGGGGGAGGTACAGGGGAGATGTTAGGGGGAAGTTTTTCACACAGAGGGTGGTGGGCGAGTGGAATCGGCTGCCGTCAGTGGTGGTGGAGGCAAACTCAATCGGGTCTTTTAAGAGACTCCTGGATGAGTACATGGGACTTAATAGGATGGAGGGTTATAGGTAGGCCTAAAAGGTAGGGATATGTTCGGCACAACTTGTGGGGCCTAAGGGCCTGTTTTGTGCTGTAGTTTTCTATGTTTCTGTCTCTTTAACCTGTGCTGAATGCTCCCTCCACTCACATTGTCTGTACCTTTTAGACTTGATTCGCTGTAAAGACTCACATTCCAAAAATTATTCATGTAAGTTGAGTTTGTGTCTTTCTGCCCTGTTTGTGATCAGAACTCCCACCCACCTGACGAAGGGACAGCCTGTTCCGAAAGCTAGTGGTTTTTGCCACCAAATAAACCTGTTAGACTTTAACTTGGTGTTGTTAGACTTCTTACTGTGTTTACCCCAGTCCAACGCCGGCATCTCCACATCATGTTTTGAAGTGTTACATGGTCTTTTCATCCTTGTAATACTTTTCTCCATGTTTCCTCTCGGTAGAGTACAGTTACTATGAAGATTTGCCATCATATAATGAAGGTTGGTGTTTAAAAGTGACTGTTTTATTTAGTTATGTACGTATTAGTGTCACTAATAAACTTACATTAACACTGCAATGAAGTCACTGTGAAAATCCCCAGAGATTGGGGATTGGAGAGATTGAGAGAGAGAGAGATTGAGAGAGAGATTGAGGCGAGAGAGAGAGAGAGAGAGAGAGACAGAGAGATATAAGTAAATAAGTTTATTTATTCGTCACAAGTAGGCTCACATTCACACTGCAATGAACAAAGAACAAAGAACAGTACAGCACAGGAAACAGGCCCTTCGGCCCTCCAAGCCTGTGCCGCTCCTTGGTCCAACTAGACCAATCGTTTGTATCCCTCCATTCCCAGGCTGCTCATGTGACTATCCAGGTAAGTCTTAAACGATGTCAGCGTGCCTGCCTCCACCACCCTACTTGACAGCGCATTCCAGGCCCCCACCACCCTCTGTGTAAAAACATCCCTCTAATATCTGAGTTATACTTCGCCCCTCTCACCTTGAGCCCGTGACCCCTCGTGATCGTCACCTCCGACCTGGGAAAAAGCTTCCCACTGTTCACCCTATCTATACCCTTCATAATCTTGTATACCTCTATTAGATCTCCCTTCATTCTCCGTCTTTCCAAGGAGAACAACCCCAGTCTACCCAATCCCTCCTCATAGCTAAGACCCTCTATACCAGGCAACATCCTGGTAAACCCTCTCTGCACTCTCTCTAACGCCTCCACGTCCTTCTGGTAGTGTGGCGACCAGAACTGGACGCAGTACTCCAAATGTGGCCTAACCAGCGTTCTATACAGCTGCATCATCAGACTCCAGCTTTTATACTCTATACCCCGTCCTACAAAGGCAAGCATGCCATATGCCTTCTTCACCACCTTCTCCACCTGTGTTGCCACCTTCAAGGATTTGTGGACTTGCACACCTCGGTCCCTCTGTGTTTCTATACTCCTGATGACTCTGCCATTTATTGTATAACTTACTGTATAAGTTACTGTGAAAATCCCCCAATCGCCACACTCCAGCACCTGTTCGGGTACACTAAGGGAAAATTTAGCGCCGCCAATGCACCCTAACCAGCACGTCTTTCGGGCTGTGGGAGGAAACCGGAGCACCCGGAGGAAACCCACGCAGACATGGGGAGAACGCGCAGACTCTGCACAGACAGTGACCCAAGCCGGGAATCGAACCGGGGTCCCTGGCGCTGTGTGAGGCAGCACATCTTGTCACATGATTTGTTGGTGACGTCATTAGGGTGTTTCACAAGTCACTGATTAGTTTCATAATAAACCCCAAGATATGTTACGAAGTCAGACTTGAACTACTTGCTGTTGTTGACATTAATGTAAGGAATTCACTCCTGGTACAATAACTACACAATTTAACTATAACAAATGAATCAGCTTAACATTTAACAATTGAAAAATACTTAAATATGACAAGATACAATTCCTCACTGTGAACCTAGCACTATGGGTTCCAATTGAAGCAATGTTCCTCTTATAAACTTAAACCCCCTCTTTAAAATTAGTCAACAAAACACAGGCTTACTTGCTTGTCTCAGGTTAAAAGCCTCAGAGCACTTTTGGAGAAAGAGAGACACGTCCTGCTACTTTTCTTTTCAGAACCAGGCAGCAACTGCTCGATTTGAAAATGAAACTGGAATAGTATTTCTTGTCGGCATGCTTAGCTCCTCCTTTGAAGCTCATGACTCTGTCCTTGTCAATCCACCTGATCAAAACTCCACTCCAAAAGCACAGGGGAAACCTAAGTGAACACAAATGCATTAGCCGAGCTGAAAGCAAACACCCTCGGTACTTATCCCACTCTGCCAGCGACCGATTTAAAAGATTTCTTCGAAAAAAAACAGCAACTTTCAAACGAGATGTGAATTCTAAACATATCCTTCACAGGAAACATGAGGCACATAAAAGCCCACAACTCCTGAACATGGTTGATTTTGGGAGTTTGAATGTTGGAAACATCTAAGCTTAAAGATGTCTGGGTTAGGTGGATTGGCTGTGCTAAATTGCTCCTTAGCGTCAGGGGGACTAGCTAGGGTAAATGCCTGGGGTTATGGGGATAGGGCCTGGTTGGATTGTGGTCGGTGCAGACCCGATGGGCTGAATGGCCTCCTTCTGCACTGTAGGATTCTATGATTCTATAAAGTGTGAAATGGTCTTTTAAATGTGTGACTCAAAAACCTTTCTCCCTGTTTTCTATCCATAGAGGATGATGATGACAACTATTCACCTTCGGATGGTACGAGTTTAAAATCTGATTTGATTTATTCTTGTTGCATGGATTAGCATACAGCGATAAGTATTGTTTCTTGCGCGCTATACAGACCAAGCATACCGTTCATAGAGAAGGAAAGGAGAGAGTGCAGAATGTAGTGTTACAGTCACAGCTAGGGTGTAGAGAAAGATCAACTCAATGCATGGTAGGTCCATTCAAAAGTCTGACGGCAGCAGGGAAGAAGCTGTTCTTGAGTCGGTTGGTATAGAAACACAGAGGGACCGAGGTGTGCAAGTCCACAAATCCTTGAAGGTGGCAACACAGGTGGAGAAGGTGGTGAAGAAGGCATATGGTATGCTTGCCTTTATAGGACGGGGTATAGAGTATAAAAGCTGGAGTCTGATGATGCAGCTGTATAGAACGCTGGTTAGGCCACATTTGGAGTACTGCGTCCTGTTCTGGTCGCCGCACTACCAGAAGGACGTGGAGGCGTTAGAGAGAGTGCAGAGAAGGTTTACCAGGATGTTGCCTGGTATGGAGGGTCTTAGCTATGAGGAGAGATTGGGTAGACTGGGGTTGTTCTCCTTGGAAAGACGGAGAATGAGGGGAGATCTAATAGAGGTATACAAGATTATGAAGGGTATAGATAGGGTGAACAGTGGGAAGCTTTTTCCCAGGTCGGAGGTGACGATCACGAGGGGTCACGGGCTCAAGCTGAGAGGGGCGAAGTATAACTCAGACATCAGAGGGACGTTTTTTACACAGAGGGTGGTGGGGACCTGGAATGCGCTGCCAAGTAGGGTGGTGGAGGCAGGCACGCTGACATCGTTTAAGACTTACCTGGATAGTCACATGAGCAGCCTGGGAATGGAGGGATACAAACGATTGGTCTAGTTGGACCAAGGAGCGGCACAGGCTTGGAGGGCCGAAGGGCCTGTTTCCTGTGCTGTACTGTTCTTTGTTCTTTGTTCTTTGCTCTACGTGACCTCAGACTTTTGTATTTTTATCCCGACGGAAGAAGGTGGAAGAGAGAATATCCGGGGTGAGTGGGGGGTCCTTAATTATTCTGCTTTGCCGAGGCAGCGGGAAGTGTAGACAGAGTCAATGGATGGGAGGCTGGTTTGCGTGATGGGACTGGGCTACATTCATGATCCTTTGTAGTTCCTTGCGGTCTTGAGCAGAGCAGGAGCCAGACCAAACTGTGATACAACCAGAAAGAATGCTTTCTATGGACCATCTGTAAAAGTTGGTGAGAGTCGTAGCGGACATGCCAAATTTCCTTAGTCTTCTGAGAAAGTAGAGGCGTTGGTGGGATTTCAGACCACCTTCCCAAGCAGGTGCCCAAACATTAACTGCGCTCGATGGATCAAAATTTAACACAGCAACATGTTTGCAAGATATCCTGATTCCAATTCTCCCCATATCCCTCGATCCCTTCAGCCCCAAGAGATGTATCTAATTTCTTCTTGAAATCACACAACGTTTTGACCTCAACTACTTTCTGTGGTAGTGAATTCCACACATTCGCCACCCTCTGCGTGAAGAAATTTCGCCTCACCTCAGTCCTAAAGTGTTTACCACTCATCCTTAAACTATGGCCGCTCGTTCTGGACTCCCCCCACCATTGGGAACATTCTTTCTGAATCTGCCCCTGTCTAACCCTGTTAGAATTTTATAAGTTTCTATGAGATCCCCTCTCACTCTTCTAAACTCCAGTGAATATAATACTAACTGACTTAGTCTTTCTTCATATGACAGACCTGCCATCCCAGGAATCAGGGTAAACCTTCGCTGCGCTCCCTCTATAGCAAGGACATCCTTCCTCAGATACGGAGACCAAAACTGCACACAATACTCCAGGTGTGGCCTCACCAACGCCCTACACAATTGCAGCAAAACATCCCTATCCCGATACTCCAATCCTCTCGCTATGAAGGCCAACATACCGTTTGCCTTCTTTACTGCCTGCTGTACCTGCACGCTTACTTTCAGCGACTGATGCACGAGGGCTCCAAGATCTCGCTGAGTATCCACCTCTCTCAATTTACATCCGTTCAAATAACAATCTGTCTTCCTATTATTGCTACCCAACTGGATAACCTCACATTTATCCACATTATACTGCGCCTGCCATGCAGATGCCCACACACTCAGCCTGTCCAAATCACACTGAAGCATCTCTGCATCCTCCTCACAGCTCACCCTCCCACCCAACTTTGTATCATCTGCAAATTTGGAGATAATACATTTAGTTCTCTATAATCACTAGAATAAAATGTGAACAGTTGGGGCCCCTAGCATAGATTCCTGCTAACCACCTTGCCACGGCTGATGTTGGGACAGTGAAGGTGAGAAACAACAGGCAGAGCCAGCCTTAGTGCCCTGGATTTAAAGTGTTAAATGGGCTTTTTATCCTTGTTCTCAAACACTTTTCTCCGTGTTTTCTATCCATAGAGGACGATTACTATGACTATTCAACCTCATACGATTACGGTAAGGTTCCCTTTCAGATCAGATTCCAAAGTATTTTCCCCCACATTAACCCACTCTTGTGTGATGATTGCCTAGACACACTAACATAGTTCTGTTATCTCCACAGGGGATTACAATTCTGGTCATAGTAATTACCTCAGTTCTGAGTTTTAATTTGTGCAATGTATCCTCACCTTTGCTTAACTAGAAACATTAACACAGCTCTATTGTCTCCACAGGAGATGACAAACCCAGTTATGGTAATTATCTAATTTAGAGTTTTAATTTGTGCGATGTATTCTCACCATTGATTAAACAGAAAGATAAAAAAATTGTTTTTAATTTATAGTTTTAATTTGAGCGATGTATTCTCACTATTGATTAACCATAAACAATAACACAGTTCTATTGTCTCCACAGAAGATTATAAGCCCAGTTATGGTCATTATCTAATTTAGATTTTTAATTTGTGTGATGTATCCTTACCTTTGCTAAACCAGAAAGATTAATACAATGCTGTTGGCTCCACAGGGAATGACGAGATGAGTTCTGGTAATCTCCTAATTTAGAGTCTTAACTTGTGCAATGCATTCTCACCTTTGATTAACCAGAAACATTAACACAGTTCTATTGTCTCCACAGGAGATTACAAGCCCAGTTATGGTAATTATCTATTTTTAAAAATTTGAGCGATGTATCCTCACCATTGACTAATCAGGAACATTAACACAGTTCCATTGTCTCCACAGGAGATGACAAGCCCAGTGATGGTAATTATCTAATTTAGAGTTTTAATTTGTGCGATGTATTCTCACCATTGATTAAACAGAAAGATAAAAAAATTCTGTTGTCTCCACAGGGGATGGCAAGATGAGTTCTGGTAATCTCCTACTTTAGAGTCATAATTTGTGCAATGCATTCTCACCTTTGATTAACGAGAAACATTAATTCAGTTCTATTGTCTCCACAGGAGATTACAAGCCTAGTAATGGTAATTATCTAATTTAGAGTTTGAATTTGTGTGATGTAATCTCACCTTTGATTCATCAGGCACATTAACACAGTTCTATTGTCTCCACAGGAGATCACAAGCCCAGTAATGGTAATTATCTAATTTAGAGTTTTAATTTTTGTGATGTAGCCTTACCTTTGATTAACCAGAAAGATTAATACAATTCTGTTGTCTCCACAGGGGATGACAAGATGAGTGATGGTACGTTCCCAATTTAGAATCTTAATTTGTGCGATGCATTCTCACCTTTGATTGATCAGGAACATTAAAACAGTTCTATTGTCTCCACAGAGAATTACAAGCCTAGTTATGGTAATTATCTAATTTATAGTTTTAATTTGTGGGATGTATTCTCATCTTTGATTGATCAGGACATTAACACAGTTCCATTGTCTCCACAGGAGATGACAAGCCCAGTTATGGTAATTATCTAATTTAGAGTTTAAATTTGTGCGATGTATTATCAGCTTTGATTAATCAGGAACATTGACACAGATTTACTGGGATGCTACCGGGACTTGATGGATTGAGTTATAAGGAGAGGTTGGATAGACTGGGACTTTTTCTCTGGAGCATAGGAGGCTGAGGGGTGATCTTATAGAGGTCTATAAAATAATGAGGGACACAGATCAACTAGATAGTCAATATCTTTTCCCAAAGGTAGGGGAGTCTAAAACTAGAGGGCATAGGTTTAAGGTGAGAGGGGAGAGATACAAAAGTGTCCAGAGGGGCAATTTTTTCACACAGAGGGTGGTGAGTGTCTGGAACAAGCTTCCAGAGGTAGCAGTAGAGGCGGGTACAATTTTGTCTTTTAAAAAGCATTTAGATAGTTACATGGGTATGATGGGTATAGAGGGATATGGGCCAAATGCGGGCAATTAGGATAGATTAGGGGTTTTTTAAAAAAAGGTGCGGCATGGACAAGTTGGGCCGAAGGGCCTGTTTCCATGCTGTAAACCTCTATGACTCTATGACTCTATTTTCTCCACAGGGAATTACACGTCCAGTTATGGTAATCACTTAATTTAGTCTTAATTTGTGCAATATACTCTCACCTTTGGTTAATCAGGAATATTAACACAGTTCTATTGTCTCCACAGGGGATTACAAGCCCAGTTATGGTAATTACCTAACTTAGAGTCAAAATTTGCTGAGGATATTCTCACTTTAGCTTGTCGAGAAACATTAATACATATCTATTTCATCCTCAGGACATGATGAGCCAACTTACGGTAATGATCTCAATTCAGATGTTTAATTTACTCTTCTGGTTAAAATGGGTAAAATTTCCCTTTGCAAATCTCTTAGTAAATGGCAACATATAAAACAGTTGTGGCTTTCGCAATGATCCTTGCTATACCCCACTATTAGCTGCCAAATGGTTACTCTGTATGATTTTCTCCAACATTCTGTCACTAAGTCTTCATATCTCCATCTCCCTCTCTCTCGCTACCTTTCTCTCTTTCTCTCTCTCTCTTTGTAAAAAATTGCAGCATGCTGCTGTGCAGAGGGACCTGGGTGTCCTTGTGCAGGAATCTCAAGGAGTTGATTTGCAGGTGCAGCAGGTAATTAAGAAGGCAAATGGAATTTTGTCCTTCATTGCTAGAGGGATGGAGTTTAAAAACAGCGAGGTTATGTTGCAGCTGTATAAGGTGCTGGTGAGGCCACACCTGGAGTACTGTGCACAGTTTTGGTCTCCTTACTTGAGAAAGGATATACTGGCACTGGAGGGGGTGCAGAGGAGATTCACTCGGTTGATTCCGGAGTTGAGAGGGTTGGCTTATGAGGAGAGACTGAGTAGACTGGGGTTATACTCATTGGAATTCAGAAGAATGAGGGGAGATCTTATAGAAACATATAAGATTATGAAGAGAATAGATAAGATAGAAGCAGGGAAGTTGTTTCCACTGGCGGGTGAAACTAGAACTAGGGGGCATGGCCTCAAAATAAGGGGAAGCAGATTTCGGACTGAGTTGAGGAGGAACTTCTTCAACCAAAGTGTTGTGAATCTGTGGAATTCTCTGCCCAGTGAAGCAGTTGAGGCTACCTCATTGAATGTTTTTAAGGTAAGGATAGATAAATTTTTGAACAATAAAGGAATTAAGGGGACTGAGGGAGTGCCGCACTGTCGGAGGGTCAGTATTAGGGAGCGCCGCACTGTCGGAGGGTCAGTGCTGATGGAGTGCCGCACTGTCGGAGGGTCAGTGCTGAGGGAGCGCCGCACTGTCGGAGGGTCAGTATTAGGGAGTGCCGCACTGTCGGAGGGTCAGTATTAGGGAGCGCCGCACTGTCGGAGGGTCAGTGCTGATGGAGTGCCGCACTGTCGGAGGGTCAGTGCTGAGGGAGTGCCGCACTGTCAGAGGGTCAGTATTAGGGAGCGCCGCACTGTCGGAGGGTCAGTATTAGGGAGTGCCGCACTGTCGGAGGGTCAGTATTAGGGAGTGCCGCACTGTCGGAGGGTCAGTGCTGATGGAGTGCCGCACTGTCGGAGGGTCAGTATTAGGGAGTGCCCGCACTGTCGGAGGGTCAGTATTAGGGAGTGCCCACACTGTCGGAGGGTCAGTGCTGATGGAGTGGTGTGCTGTCAGGTGGTCAGCAGAGTAGGGTCATAGAGGTTTGCAGCATGGAAACAGGCCCTTCAGCCCAACTTGTCCATGCTGCCCTTTTGTTTAACCCCTAAGCTAGTCCCAATTGCCTGCGTTTGGCCCATATCCCTCGATACCCATAGAATCATAGAAACCCGACAGTACAGAAAGAGGCCATTCGGCCCATCGAGTCTGCACCGACCACAATCCCACCCAGGCCCTACCCCCATATTCCTACATATTTACCCGCTAATCCCTCTAACCTACGCATCTCAAGACACTAAGGGGCAATTTTAGCATGGCCAATCAACCTAACCCGCACATCTTTGGACTGTGGGAGGAAACCGGAGCACCCGGAGGAAACCCACGCAGACACGAGGAGAATGTGCAAACTCCACACAGTCAGTGACCCAAGCCGGGAATCGAACCCATGTCCCTGGAGCTGTGAACCAGCAGTGCTAACCACTGTGCTACCGTGCCATCTTACCCATGTAACTATCTAAACGCTTTTTAAAAGACAAAATTGTACCCGCCTCTACTACTACCCCTGGCAGCTCGTTCCAGACACTCACCACCCTCTGTGTGAAAAAATTGCCCCTCTGGACACTTTTGTATCTCTCCCCTCTCACCTTAAACCTATGCCCTCTCGTTTTAGACTCCCCTACCTTTAGGAAAAGATGTTGACTATCTCGTTGATCTGTGCCCCTCATTATTTTATGGACCTCTATAAGATCACCACTCAGCCTTCTACGCCCCAGAGAAAAAAGTCCCAGTCTATCCAGTCTCTCCTTATAACCCAAACCATCAAGTCCCGGTCGCATCCAAGTAAATCTTTTCTGCACTCTTTCTAGTTTAATAATATCCTTTCTATAATTGGGTGACCAGAACTGTACACAGTATTCCAAGTGTGGCCTTACCAATGTCTTGTACAACTTCAACAAGACGTCCCAACTCCTGTACTCAATGTTCTGACCGATGAAACCAAGCATGCCGAATGCCTTCTTCACCACTCTGTCCACCTGTGACTCCACTTTCAAGGAGCTATGAACCGGTACCCCTTGATCTCTTTGTTCTATAACTCTCCCCAACGCCCTACCATTAACTGAGTAAGTCCTGCCCTGGTTCAATCTACCAAAAATGCATCACCTCACATTTATCTAAATTAATCCCCATCTCCCACAGTTTGTGCTATACTTGTTATTTCAACGCATAGATATGTGTTACTGATTAGTACTTTAATCTTCAACTGTTCAAAACTCGGAACCTCTTTGTAAGTTCCGCTACGCATTGGATGTGAGGGTGAGGGTTTTCATTGTGGGCAGAAGATCCCTGTCCCCGTGTCTACATCAATGGGGATGGAGGAGAAAGGGTTGAGAGCTTCAGGTTTTTAGGTGTCCAGATCACCAACAACCTGTCCTGGTCCCCCCCACGCCGACACTATAGTTAAGAAAGCCCACCAACGCCTCTACTTTCTCAGAAGACTAAGGAAATTTTGCATGTCCGCTACGACTCTCACTAACTTTTACAGATGCCCCATAGAAAGCACTCTTTCTGGTTGTATCACAGCTTGGTATGGGCTCCTGCTCTGCCCAAGACCACAAGAAACTGCAAAAGATCGTGAATGTAGCCCAATCCGTCACGCAAACCAGGTTGATACCGGAGATGAGGGGTTTGGATTATGAGGAGAGGCTGAGGAGATTGGGTTTGTACTCGTTGGAGTTTAGAAGGATGAGGGGGGATCTTCTGGAGACTTATAAGATAATGCGGGGGCTGGATAGGGTGGATGCGGAGAGATTCTTTCCACTTAGTAAGGAAGTTAAAACTAGAGGACACAGCCTCAAAATAAAGGGGGGTCGGTTTAAGACAGAGTTGAGGAGGAACTTCTTCTCCCAGAGGGTGGTGAATCTCTGGAATTCTCTGCCCACTGAGGTGGTGGAGGCTACCTCGCTGAATATGTTTAAAGCGCGGATGGATGGATTCCTGATCGGTAAGGGAATTAAGGGTTATGGGGATCAGGCGGGTAAGTGGTACTGATCCACGTCAGATCAGCCATGATCTTATTGAATGGCGGGGCAGGCTCGAGGGGCTAGATGGCCTACTCCTGCTCCTATTTCTTATGTTCGTATGTTCTTATGTCAACCAGCCACCCATCCATTGACTCTGTCTACACTTCCCGCTGCCTCAGGGAAAAGCAGCCAGCATAGTTAAGGACCCCCACGCACCCCGGACATTCTCTCTTCCACCTTCTTCCATCGGGAAAAAGATACAAAACTCTGAGGTCACGTACCGACCGACTCAAGAACAGCTTCTTCCCTGCTGCCGTCAGACTTTTGAATGGAATGCATTAAGTTGATCTTTCTCTACACCCTAGCTCTGACCGTAACACTACATTCTGCACTCTCTCCTTTCCTTCTCTATGAACGGTATGCTTTATCTGTATTGCTCGCAAGAAACAATACTTTTCACTGTATGTTAATACATGTGACAATAATAAATCAAATCAAACCCGTGTTGCGTCCTGTGGGGGAGGCCCACTCTCCCAATAATCCAAAGATTGGTCTTCCCACTCCAGTCTTAACTAGGTCAGAGATGTCACCCTGTCCATCCTTTTAGCACCTTGCCCAGCTCGACCAGACCTCCCCCTCAATCTTCTGAACTGTAAGGGAGTATTGGCCTCAACTGCTCAATCTCTCCTCATAAGACAAATCCCTCATCTCTGGAATCAGTCGAGTGAACCTCCTCTGAAGTGCCTCCAATGCAACTATAACCCTCCTCATGTAAGGGAACCAAACTGTGCACAGTACAGTACAGTATCAATGACTGCATGGGCGGCACGGTAGCACAGTGGTTAGCACTGCTGCTTCACAGCTCCAGGGTCCCGGGTTCGATTCCCGGCTCGGGTCACTGTCTGTGTGGAGTTTGTACATTCTCCTCGTGTCTGCGTGGGTTTCCTCCGGGTGCTCCGGTTTCCTCCCACAGTCCAAAGATGTGCAGGTTAGGTTGATTGGCCAGGTTAAAAATTGCCCCTTAGAGTCCTGAGATGCGTCGGTTAGCGGGTAAATATGTGGGGGTAGGGCCTGGGTGGTGTTGTAGGTAAAAAAAACCTCTGACACTATTAGTAGATCAAAATGCAGTGTTTATTTTCACAATTGTGGGAGAAGTGAGGTTCCTAACAGTGGACCCCCAGCCTTCTCATCGAACACAAGTAAGAACAGAGTTAATATATGTCCCGGGCCCCGCCCTCATTACATTGCAATTCTCTAAGATGTCTGTCATTGTTCATGGTGAGATTCCTGTTGTATTAGCAGTTTCTTCCTCTGCGTAGTTTGTTCGATCTCCAAGGCCACGATTGTTCGTCATTTATATCCTTGAAACAACATCACAGGTTTTGCACAAACAAGTTAACTAATCTACATGCAGGTTTGTATAATACTTTATATCAGGATAAGATGAATAACGTATGATGAATATATATATATGAATCTATGGTGATTCAAAGACAGAAGGCATACATGCCAACTCCATCGTGTTAAACAAAGGTACATAAAAATGGAGGCTGTTTAGCTTATTTCGAGCTGGGTTAATTGCATTTCTTGATAACAAATGGAGACAGAGAAATAGCTGTTCCTTTTATCTGGCACAGACATGAAAGACACCGAACTCTGACAAAAACATGGACTCTGCAGTGTTCTAAACAAAATCACAGAGTTCGGGTCTCACTGCTTAAGTGTGACAAGGGTCATTAACCCATTCCCGACTGCAGTGGGATTGTGGTCGGTGCAGACTTGATGGGCCGAACGGCCTCCTTCTGCACTGTAGGGTTTCTATGAATGATTTCATTTCTATTCTTGCACAAAGTTCAACCGCATTCGCGACTCCTCAGATACTGAAACAGTCCATGTTCAAATGCAACAAGATCTGGACAATATCCAGGCTGGGGCTGGCAAGTGCCAAGTAACATTCGTGCCACACAAATGCCAGGCAATGACCATCACCAATAAGAGACACTCTAACCACCGTCCCTTGACATCCAATGGTGTAACCATCGCTGAATCCCCCACATCCTTGGGTTCGCCATTGACCAGAAACTCAACTGGACTCACCACATTAACACAGAGGCTACAAGGGCAGGTCAGAGGCTAGGAATACTGCAGCGAGTAACTCGCCTCCTGACTCCCCAAAGCCTGTCCACCATCTACAAGGACGCAAGTCAGGAGTGTGATGGAATACTCCCCACTTGCCTGGATGGGTGCAGCTCCAACAACACTCAAGAAGCTCAACACCATCCAGGACAAAGCAGCCCCGCTAGATTGGCACCACATCTACAAACACCCACTCCCTCCACCACCGACGCTCAGTAGCAGCAGAGTGTACCATCTACAAGATGCACTGCAGCAACTCACCAAAGATCCTTAGACAGTTCCTTCGCAGTTGCTGGGTCCAAATCCTAGAATTCCCTCCCTAACGGCATTGTGGGTCTACCCACCGAACATGGACTGCAGCGATTCAAGGGCAACTGGGGATGGGCAATAGATGCTTGCCAGCAAAAGACGCCCATGCCCCACGAATGAATAAAAGAAAAACCTGCTGCATCTGCGTACTAACGTTCTACAGTTCATGCACAAGGACACCCAGATCCCTCTGCACCAAAACACTCCAAAGCCTCTCTCCATTTCGATCACAAGTTGCCTTTCCATTTTTCCGACCAAAATGCATGACCTCACACTTATCCACGTTAAACTCCATCTGCCACATTTTGGCCCACTCTCCTAACCTACCCGCATCCATTTGCAAAATAATTTATTTCCTCATTGCAACTTATTGCCACCCCTATTTTGATGTCATCTGCAAATTCAGCGACAGTACATTCTACCCCTGGATCCAAGATACAGATTGTAAATAGTTGAGGCCCAAGGATTGAACCCTGTGGCACCTCATGAGTTACATCTCGCCAACCAGAAAAAGACCCATTTGTCTCTGCTTTCCGTTGGTTAGCCAATCCTCTATCCCAGCTAATAGAATCGTAGAGGTTTACAGCATGGAAACAGGCCCTTCGGCCCAACTTGTCCATGCCGCCCCTTTTTTTAACCACTAAGCCAGTCCCAATTGCCCGCGTTTGGCCCATATCCCTCTATACCCATCTTACCCATGTAACTATCTAAACGCTTTTTAAAAGACAAAATTGTACCCACCTCTACTACTGCCTCTGGCAGCTCGTTCCAGACACTCACCACCCTCTGTGTGAAATAATTGCCCCTCTGGACATTTCTGTATCTCTCCGCTCTCACCTTAAACCTATGCCCTCTAGTTTCACTTCCTTGGGGAAAAGATATTGGCTATCTAGCCGATCTATGCCCCTCATTATTTTATAAACCTCCATAAGATCACCCCTCAGCCTCCTACGCTCCAGAGAAAAAAGTCCCAATCTATCCAGCCTCTCCTTATAACTCAATCCATCAAATCCCGGTAGCATCCTAGTAAGTATTTTCTGCACTCTTTCTAGTTTAATAATATCCTTTCTATAATAGGGTGACCAGAACTGTAGACAGTATTCCAAGTGTGGCCTTACCAATGTCTTGTACAACTTCAACAAGACGTCCCAACTCCTGTACTCAATGTTCTGACCGATGAAACCAAGCACGCTGAATGCCTTCTTCACCACTCTGTCCACCTGTGACTCCACTTTCAAGGAGCTATGAACATGTACCCCGAGATCTCTTTGTTCTGTAACTCTCCCCAACGCCCGACCATTAACTGAGTAAGTCCTGCCCTGGATCAATCTACCAAAATGCATCACCTCGCACTTATCTAAATTAAACTCCATCTGCCACAGTTTGGGCTGTACTTGTTATCTTAACGCACAGTTATGTGTTACTGATAATTGCTTCAATGTTAAACTGAGGCTGAGGGCGATCGGAGAGAAGATGATAAAATTATGAGAGGTATAGATCGGTGAACATTTGGAAGCTATTTCCCAGGGCAGAAGTGACAATTACAAGGAGGCACAAGTTTAATTTGATTTGATTTATTGTTGTCACATGTATTAGCATACGGTGAAAAGTATTGTTTCTTGCGCGCTATATAGATAAAGCATACCGTTCATAGAGAAGGAAAGGAGAGAGTGTAGAATGTAGTGTTACAGTCATAGCTAGGGTGAAATCATAGAAACCCTACAGTACAGAAAGAGACCATTCGGCCCATCGAGTCTGCACTGACCACAATCCCACCCAGACCCTACCCCTATATCCCTACATATTTTACCCACTAATCCCTCTAATCTACGCATCCCAGGACTCCAAGGGGCAATTTTAGCACGGCCAATCAACCTAACCTGCACATCTTTGGACTGTGGGAGGAAACCGGAGCACCCGGAGGAAACCCCCGCAGACACGAGGAGAATGTGCAAACTCCACACAGACAGTGACCCGAGCCGGGAATCGAACCCGGGACCCTGGAGCTGTGAAGCAGCAGTGCTAACCACTGTGCTACCGTGCCGCCCCGTGTAGAGAAGGATCAACTTAATGCGAGGTAGGCCCATTCAAAGGTCTGACGGCAGCAGGGAAGAAGCTGTTCTTCAGTTGGTTGGTCCGTGACCTCAGACTTTTGTATCTTTATCCCAACGGAAGAAGGTGGAAGAGAGAGTGTCCGGGGTGCGTGGGGGTCCTTGATGATGCTGGCTGCTTTGCTCAGGCAGTGGTAGAAGTTCAAGATAAGGGAGGTCAAGATAGGTTCAAGATAAGGTTGAGTGGAGATGTGCGGGGGAGGTTTTTTACACAGAGGTTGATGGGGCCCTGGGACGCACTGCCAAGTGAGGTCATAGAGTCATAGAATCAGAGAGGTTTACAGCATGGAAACAGGCCCTTCGGCCCAACTTGTCCATCCGCCCCTTTTTTTTAACCACTAAGCCAGTCCCGATTGCCCGTGTTTGGCCCATATCCCTCTATACCCATCTTACCCATGTAACTGTCTAAATGCTTTTTCAAAGATAAAATTCGACCCGCCTCTACCACTACCTCAGGCAGCTTGTTCCAGAGGGTGCCCGACATACTGGTAAATCTTTTCTGTACCCTCTCCAAAGCCTCCACATCCTTCTGGTAGAGTGGCGACCAGAATTGAACACTATATTCCAAGTGCGGCCTAGCTCAGGTTCTATAAAGCTGCAACATGGCTCGCCAATTTTTAAACTCAGTAACCCAGCCAATGAAGGCAAGCATGCCGTATGCCTCCATAGAAACCCTACAGTGCAGAAGGAGGCCATTCGGCCCATCGAGTCTGCACCGACCACTGTCTCGTACATCTCCTTTAAACCTTGCCCCTCGTACCTTAAATCGATGCCCCCTAGTAATTGACTCTTCCACCCTGGGGGAAAAAGCTTCTGACTATCCACTCTGTCCATGCCCCTCATAATCTTGTCGACTTCTATCAGGTCTCCCCTCAACCTCCGTCGTTCCAGTGAGAACAAACCAAGTTTCTCTAACCTCCCCTCATAGCTAATGCCCTCCATACCAGGCAACATCCTGGTAAATCTTTTCTGTACCCTCTCCAAAGCCTCCACATCCTTCTGGTAGTGTGACGACCAGAATTGAACACTATATTCCAAGTGCGGCCTCACTAAGGTTCTATAAAGATGCAACATGACTTGCCAATTTTTAAACTCAATGCCCCGGCCGATGAAGGCAAGCGTGCCGTATGCCTTCTTGACTACCTTCTCCACCTGCGTTGCCACTTTCAGTGACCTGTGTACCTGTGCACCCAGATCCCTCTGCCTATCAATACTCTGAAGGGTTCTGCCATTTACTGTATATTTCCTATCTGTATTAGACCTTCCAAAATGCATTACCTCACATTTGTCTGGATGAAACTCACCACCCTCTGTGTGAAAAAATTGCTCCTCTGGACACTTTTGCATCTCTCCCCTCTCACCTGAAACCTTTGCCCTCTCTGCTTCCTGTTGTTCAGCTCATCCTCTATCCAAGCAAATAAATTACTGCTAACCAGCTCTGATGGGTTGAGTTTTGACTTTCCAAACATCCTGTCATTAGAACAAAAAACAGTGCAGCACAGGAACAGGCCCGTTGGCCCTCCAAGCCTGCACCCTCATGAAGCCTGCCTAAACTAAAAGCATACATACTTACGGATTATGGATTCTTCCATTCCCATCCCATTCATGTGTTCGAAAACCATATGCACTTACAGAGCCCATTTACTTCCATTCCCGTCCAATAAAAAAAAAACGGTTGATGAAGGAAGGGCCGTGGATGTCGTCTATATGGATTTCAGTAAGGCATTTGACAAAGTCCCACATGGCAGGTTGGTTAAGAAGGTTAAGGCTCATGGGATACAAGGAGAAGTGGCTCGATGGGTGGAGAACTGGCTTGGCCATAGGAGACAGAGGGTAGCGGTCGAAGGGTCTTTTTCCGGCTGGAGGTCTGTGACCAGTGGTGTTCCGCAGGGCTCTGTACTGGGACCTCTGCTATTTGTGATTATATATAAATGATTTGGAAGAAGGTGTAACTGGTGTAATCAGCAAGTTTGCGGATGACACGAAGATGGCTGGAATTGCGGATAGCGAAGAGCATTGTCGGGCAATACAGCAGGATATAGATAGGCTGGAAAATTGGGCAGAGAGGTGGCAGATGGAGTTTAATCTGGATAAATGCGAAGTGATGCATTTTGGAAGAAATAATGTAGGGAGGAGTTATGCAATAAATGGCAGAGTCATCAGGAGTATAGAAACACAGAGGGACCGAGGTGTGCAAGTCCACAAATCCTTGAAGGTGGCAACACAGGTGGAGAAGGTGGTGAAGAAGGCATATGGTATGCTTGCCTTTATAGGACAGGGCATAGAGTATAAAAGCTGGAGTCTGATGATGCAGCTGTATAGAACGCTGGTTAGGCCACATTTGGAGTACTGCGTCCAGTTCTGGTCGCCGCACTACCAGAAGGACGTGGAGGCATTGGAGAGAGTGCAGAGAAGGTTTACCAGGATGTTGCCTGGTATGGAGGGTCTTAGCTATGAGGAGAGATTGGGTAGACTGGGGTTGTTCTCCTTGGAAAGACGGAGAATGAGGGGAGATCTAATAGAGGTATACAAGATTATGAAGGGTATAGATAGGGTGAACAGTGGGAAGCTTTTTCCCAGGTCGGAGGTGACGATCACGAGGGGTCACGGGCTCAAGCTGAGAGGGGCGAAGTATAACTCAGACATCAGAGGGACGTTTTTTACACAGAGGGTGGTGGGGGCCTGGAATGCGCTGCCAAGTAGGGTGGTGGAGGCAGGCACGCTGACGTTGTTTAAGACTTACCTGGATAGTCACATGAGCAGCCTGGGAATGGAGGGATACAAACAATTGGTCTAGTTGGACCAAGGAGCGGCACAGGCTTGGAGGGCCGAAGGGCCTGTTTCCTGTGCTGTACTGTTCTTTGTTCTTTGTTCTTAATACATGTATCCACTAGTTGTCCATTAAATGCCGCTATCGTACCTGCTCCCACCACCTCCCCGGGCAGCGGGTTCCAGACATCCACCATCCTCTGTGTAAAAGAACGTGCCTTGCACATCCCCTCTAAACTTTCCCCCACTCACCTTAAACCTATGTCCCCGAGTACTTGACTTTTTTACCCGAGGAAAAAGCTTCTGACTATCCACTCTGTCCATGCCACTCATAATCTTGTAGACTTCTATCAGGTCTCCCCTCAACCTCCGTCGCTCCAGTGAGAACAAACCAAGTTTCTCCAACCTCTCCTCATAGAAGTTGTCCTCGTGGATACAAAACTGGCTCAGTCAGAGAAGACAGAGGGTAGCTGTGGAAGGGTGTGTTTCTGAATGGAGGGCTGTGACAAGTGGTGTTCCTCAGGGATCAGTGCTGGGACCTTTGCTGTTTGTAATATATATAAATGATTTGGAGGAAAATGTAACTGGATTGATGACTAAGTTTGCCTACGACACAAAGGTTGGTGGATTTGTGGATAGCGACGAGGACCATCAGAGGATACAGCAGGATAGAGATCAGTTGGAGACTTGGGCGGAGAGGTGGCAGATGGAGTTTAATCCAGACAAATGTGAGGTAATGCATTTTGAAAGGTTGAATACAGATAGGAAATATACAGTAAATGGCAGAACCCTTCAGAGTATTGATAGGCAGAGGGATCTGGGTGTACAGGTCCACAGGTCACTGAAAGTGGCAACGCAGGTGGAGAAGGTAGTCAAGAAGGCATACGGCATGCTTGCCTTCATCGGCCGGGGCATTGAGTTTAAAAATTGGCAAGTCATGTTGACGCTTTATAGAACCTTAGTGAGGCCGCACTTGGAATATAGTGTTCAATTCTGGTCGCCACTCTACCAGAAGGATGTGGAGGCTTTGGAGAGGGTACAGAAAAGATTTACCAGGATGTTGCCTGGTATGGAGGGCATTAGCTATGAGGAGAGGTTGGAGAAACTTGGTTTGTTCTCACTGGAGAGCCGGAGGTTGAGGGGAGACCTGATAGAAGTCTACAAGATTATGAGGGGCATGGACAGAGTGGATAGTCAGAAGCTTTTTCCCAGGGTGGAAGAGTCAATTACTGGGGGGCACAGGTTTAAGGTGCGAGCGGCAAGGTTTAAAAGAGATGTACGAGGCAAACCTTTTACAGAGAGAGTGCTGGGTGCCTGGAACCCGTTGCCGGGGAAGGTAGTGGAAGCGGATACGGCAGTGACTTTTAAGGGGCGTCTTGACAAGTACATGAATGAGATGGGAATAGAGGGATATGGTCCCCGGAAGGGTAGGGGGTTTTAGTTCAGTCGGGCAGCATGGTCGGTGCAGGCTTGGAGGGCCGAAGGGCCTGTGCTGTAATTTTCTTTGTTCTTTGTTCTTTGTATCGCTAATACCCTACAGACCAGGCAACATCCTGGAAAACCTCTTCTGTACCCTCTCCTTTTGGTAGTGTGGCAACCAGAATTGTACACAATATTCTAAATGAGGTTCTGTACAGCGTCAACATGACTTGCCCAATTTTTAAACTCAATGTCCCGGTCGATGAAGGCAAGCATGCCGTATGCCTTCTTGACTACCTTCTCCACCTGCATTGCCACTTTCAGTGATCGGTGGGCAACCTGTTGCAATTATACAGGGCCTTGGTGAGGCCACACCGAGAGTATTGTGTGCGGTTTTGGTCTCCTTTTCTGAGGAAGGATGTTCCTGCTCTCGAGGGAGTGCAGCGAAGGTTTACCAGGCTGATTCCGGGGATGGCGGGACTGATGTATGAGGAGAGATTGACCAGGTTAGGATTGTTTTCACTGGAGTTCAGAGGGGGGGAATCTCATAGAGACTTATAAAATTCTAACAGGACTGGACAGGGTAGATGCAGGGAGGATGTTCCCGATGGTGGGGGCAGTCCAGAACCAGGGGTCTCAGTCTGAGGATTCGGGGTAGACCATTTAGGACGGAGGTGAGGAGACATTTCTTCACCCGGTGAGCCTGTGGACTTCATTCCCACAGGAAGTAGTTGATGCCAAAACATTGAATGTATTCGAGAGGCGGCTGGATTTAGCACTTGGGGTGAATGGGATCAAAGGTTATGGGGAGAAAGCAGGATGAGGCTGTTGAGTTGGATGATCAGCCATGATGGTGATGAATGTTGGAGCAGGCAGGAAGGGCCGAATGGCCTCCTCCTGCTCCTATCTTCTCTGTTTCTATGTTTCCACTTCTGTCTTTGTGTTATTTTCTGCATTCAGTCCCTTCCTCCTGCACTCAGATTATCAATTCCAGTGTTATAGAATAATCTAGAATTAACGACGACACTCTCACATAAATATTTCACCCTCCAACACAAATATCCGGGGCATGAAATATTTATTGGCATCTGTCGTTGCTAATTGCTCTGCTGCTGATTTTCCCAGCCGCTGTGATAAGCCTTCTCTCCCTCTGCGAACGTTTCAGCTGTCGGTGAGTTTGCAGAAACCTGATTCCCGAAGTCGCATAAAGCATGCGGCCGTGGGCAAGGACCCAGACCACACCACCGTGGTGGATCGGATCTCCAACAATGACGGGACAGAGTACAGGAATGAGTTCATTGTTCAAAATTCTCTTAAGGTTAACGCGCAGGTTCAGTCGGCAGTTAGGAAGGCAAATGCAATGTTAGCCTTCATGTCGAGAGGGCTGGTGTTGTGAGACTTCTTACTGTGTTCACCCCAGTCCAACACCGGCATCTCCACATCATAGAATACAAGAGCAGGGATGTACTTCTGAGGCTGTATAAGGCTCTGGTCAGACCCCATTTGGAGTATTGTGAGCAGTTTTGGGCCCCGTATCTAAGGAAGGATGTGCTGGCCTTGGAAAAGGTCCAGAGGAGGTTCACAAGAATGATCCCTGGAATGAATCCCTGGTTTTGTGAAGGGTAGGTCGTCTCTCACAAACCTTATTGAGTTCTTTGAGAAGGTGACCAAAGAGGTGGATGAGGGTAAAGCGGTTGATGTGGTGTATATGGATTTCAGCAAAGCATTTGATAAGGTTCCCCACGGTAAGCTTTTGCAGAAAATACGGACACATGGGATTGAGGGTGATTTAGTGGTTTGGATCAGGAATTGGCTAGCTGTAAGAAAACAAATGGTGGTGGTTGATGGGAAATATTCATCCTGGAGTTCAGTTACTAGTGGTGTACCGCAAGGATCTGTTTTGGGGCCACTGCTGTTTGTCATTTTTATTAATGACTTGGATGAGGGCGTGGAAGGATGGATTAGTAAATTTGCGGATGACACTAAAGTCGGTGGAGTTGTAGACAGTGCGGAGGGAAGTGGCAGGTTACAGAGGGACATAGATAAGCTGCAGAGCTGGACTGAGAGGTGGCAAATGGAGTTTAATGCGGAAAAGTGTGAGGTGATTCACTTTGGAAGGAGTAACAGGAATACAGAGTACTGGGCTAATGGTAAGATACTTGGTAGTGTGGATGAACAGAGGGATCTGGGTGTCCATGTGCATAGATCCCTGAAAGTTGGCACCTAAGTTGATAGGGTTGTTAAGAAGGTGTACGGTGTGTTAGCTTTTATTGGTAGAGGGATTGAGTTTCGGAGCCAGGAGGTCATGCTGCAACTGTACAAAACTCTGGTGCGGCCGCATTTGGAGTATTGCGTACAGTTCTGGTCGCCGTATTATGGGAAAGATGTGGAAGTGTTGGAAAGGGTGCAGAGGAGATTTACCAGGATGTTGCCTGGTATGGTGGGAAAATCGTATGAGGAAAGGCTGAGGGGCTTGAGGTTGTTTTCGTTAGAGAGAAGAAGGTTAAGAGGTGACTTAATAGAGGCATACAAGATGATCAGAGGATTAGATAGGGTGGATAGTGAGAGCCTTTTTCCTCGGATGGTGTTGGCTAGCACGAGGGGACATAGCTTTAAATTGAGGGGTGAGAGATATAGGACAGATGTTAGAGGTAGGTTCTTTACTCAGAGAGTAGTAAGGGCGTGGAATGCCCTGCCTGCAGCAGTAGTGGACTCGTCAACGTTGAGAGCGTTCAAGTGGTTATTGGATAAATATGGATGATATTGGAATCGTGTAGATTAGAGGGGCTTTAGATTGGTTCCACTGGTCGGCGCAACATCGAGGGCCGAAGGGCCTGTACTGCGCTGTAATGTTCTATGTTCTATGAAGAGCTTGTCGTATGAGGAACGGTTGAGGACTCTGGGTCTGTACTCATTGGAGTTTAGAAGGATGAGGGGGGGATCTTATTGAAACTTACAGGATACTGCGAGGCCTGGATAGAGTGGACGTGGAGAGGATGTTTCCACTAGTAGGAAAAACTAGAACCAGAGGGCACAACCTCAGGCTAAAGGGACGATCCTTTAAAACGGAGATGAGGAGGAATTTCTTCAGCCAGAGAGTGGTGAATCTGTGGAACTCTTTGCCGCAGAAGGCTGTGGAGGCCGGGCCATTGAGTGTCTTTAAGACAGAGATAGATAAGTTCTTGATTAATTAGGGGATGAGGGGTTACGGGGAAAAGGCAGGAGAATGGAGATGAGGAAAATATCAGCCATGATTGAATGGCGGGGCAGACTCGATGGGCCGAGTGGCCTCATTCTGCCCCGATGTCTTGTGGTTTCATGGTTTTATAGAGAGAATCTGGTGAACTGGTGCAGCGACAATAATCTCTCCCTCAATGTCAACAAAATGAAGGAGATTGTCATCGACTTCAGGAAGCGTAGAGGAGAATATGACCTTTCTCAGAAGACTGGTAGGGTGTTGGGGAGAGTTACAGAACAAAGAGATCTAGGGGTACAGGTTCATAGCTCCTTGAAAGTGGAGTCACAGGTGGACAGAGTGGTGAAGAAGGCATTCGACATGCTTGGTTTCATCGGTCAGAACATTGAATACAGGAGTTGGGACGTCTTGTTGAAGTTGTACAAGACATTGGTAAGGCCACGCTTGGAATACTGTGTACAGTTCTGGTCACCCTATTATAGAAAGGATATTATAGAAAGGGCGGCACGGTAGCACAGTGGTTAGCACTGCTGCTTCACAGCTCCAGGGACCTGGGTTCGATTCCCGGCTTGGGTCACTGTCTGTGTGGAGTTTGCACATTCTCCTCGTGTCTGCGTGGGTTTCTTCCGGGTGCTCCGGTTTCCCCCCACAGTCCAAAGATGTGCGGGTTATGTTGATTGGCCAAGCTAAAATTGCCCCTTAGTGTCCTGGGATGCGTAGGTTAGAGGGATTAGTGGGTAAATATGTAGGGATATGGGAGTAGGGCCTGGGTGGGATTGTGGTCGGTGCAGACTCGATGGGCCGAATGGCCTCTTTCTGTGCTGTAGGGATTCTAAGAAATCTCTAAGATTATTAAAATAGAAAGAGTGCAGAAACGATTTACTAGGATGCTACCGGGACTTGATGGTTTGAGTTATAAGGAGAGGCTGGATAGACTGGGACTTTTTTCTCTGGAGCGTAGGAGGCTGAGGGGTGACCTTATAGAGGTCTATAAAATAATGAGGGGCACAGATCAGCGAGATAGTCAATATCTTTTCCCAAAGGTAGAGGAGTCTAAAACTAGAGGGCATAGGTTTAAGGTGAGAGGGGAGAGATACAAAAGGGTCCAGAGGGGCAACTTTTTCACACAGAGGGTGGTGAGTGTCTGGAACGAGCTGCCAGAGGCAGTAGTAGAGGCGGGTACAATTTTGTCTTTTTAAAAAGCGTTTAGACAGTTACATGGGTAAGATGGCAATAGAGGGATATGGGCCAAATGCGGGCAATTGGGACTAGTTTGGGGGTTAAAAAAAAGGGGCGGCATGGACAAGTTGGGCCGAAGGGCCTGTTTCCATGCTGTAAACCTCTATGACAGGCAGCATGGTCGGTGCAGGCTTGGAGGGTCGAAGGGCCCGTTCCTGTGCTGTAATTTTCTTTGTTCTTCGACTCTATGAGAGCTAGGGTCAGGGTGATGGTTTGTGTTATAAGGAGAGGGTGGATAGACTGGGACTATTTTCTCTGGAGCGTAGGAGGCTGAGGGGTGACCTTATAGCGATCTATAAAATAATGAGGGGCACAGATCAGCTCGATAGTCAATATCTTTTCCCAAAGGTAGGGGAGTGTAAAACTAGAGGGCATAGGTTTAAAGTGAGAGGGGAGAGATACAAAAGGGTCCAGAGGGGCAATTGTTTCTGGAACAAGCCGTTCCCCTTGGTTGAGGGGTCAGTCACGAGGGGGCAGAGTTTTAGGGTGAGGGGCAGAGAGGGGATTTGAGAATTTTGTTTTCACTCGGAGGGAATCTGGAACGCGCTGCCTGGGAAGGTATTGGAGGCTGGAAACCTTACAAACTTCAAATACATATTTGGATGAGCACTTGAAATATCGGAACATTGAAGTGTGCAGGACAAGTGCAGGAAAATGGGATTTGCCTGACTTTAGTGGTAGTTACTGCCCCGATGGGCCGAAGGGCCTTTTCTGCCCCGTATGACTCTATTAAGTCGATGTTAACCTCCCTATGACAGATATCCCAAACACTGCGGCACTCCCTCAGTACTGCACAGCCTGGGTCAAGTTGGGGGAAGTGACAGTGGGTATTGGAAGGCCGTGGATACAGACGGAAAAATGATCTGGGAATGCCGAGTGGGACTATCAACGTCTGCGGAGACAGAGAGAGAGGAACGGAGTCCAGTGAACTCTTGCAGACAGACCCATTCATTTTGATCGTGGCTAATCATCCAATTCAATATCCTGATCCGCCCCATATCCATCAATCCCTTTCGCCCCAGTTCTGGGAACATTGGGAACATTCTTTCTGAATCTACCCTGTTAGAATTTTGTCATCGAGTCCCTACAGTGCAGAAGGAGGCGAGTCGGTCCATCAAGTCCTCCCACCACAATCCCACCTCGGTCCTATTCTCATCACCCCACATACTTACTTTGCTGATCCCCCTGACACTGGGGTCAATTTAGCATGGCCAATCCACCCAACCCGCACATCTTTGGACACTAAGGGACAATTTAGCATGGCCAATCCACCCAACCCGCACATCTTTGGACACTAAGGGACAATTTAGCATGGCCAATCCACCCAACCCGCACATCTTTGGACACTAAGGGACAATTTAGCATGGCCAATCCACCCAACCCGCACATCTTTGGACACTAAGGGACAATTTAGCATGGCCAATCCACCCAACCCGCACATCTTTGGACACTAAGGGACAATTTAGCATGGCCAATCCACCCAACCCGCACATCTTTGGACACTAAGGGACAATTTAGCATGGCCAATCCACCTAACCCACACATCTTTGGACACTAAGGGACAATTTAGCATGGCCAATCCACCTAACCTACACATCTTTGGACACTAAGGGACAATTTAGCATGGCCAATCCACCTAACCTACACATCTTTGGACACGAAGGGGCAATTTAGCATGGCCAATCCACCTAACCTGCACATCTTTGGACACTAAGGGACAATTTAGCATGGCCAATCCACCTAACCTACACATCTTTGGACACTAAGGGACAATTTAGCATGGCCAATCCACCTAACCTACACATCTTTGGACACGAAGGGGCAATTTAGCATGGCCAATCCACCCAACCTACACATCTTTGGACACGAAGGGGCAATTTAGCATGGCCAATCCACCCAACCAACACATCTTTGGACACTAAGGGGCAATATAGCATGGCCAATCCACCTAACCCGCACATCTTTGGACACGAAGGGGCAATTTAGCATGGCCAATCCACCGAACCCACACATCTTTGGACACGAAGGGGCAATTTAGCGTGGCCAATCCACCCAACCAACACATCTTTGGACACTAAGGGGCAATATAGCATGGCCAATCCACCTAACCTGCACATCTTTGGACACTAAGAGGCAATTTGGCATGGCCAATCCACATAACCTACACATCTTTGGACATTGAAAGGCAATTTAACATGGCCAATTCACCTAACCTGCACATCCTTGGACATTAAGGGGGCAACTTAGCATGGCCAATCCACCTAACCAGTACATCTTTGGACACTAAGGGGCAATTTATCATGGCCAATCCACCTAACCCGCACATCTTTGCACTGTGGGAGGAAACCAGAGATCCCGGAGGAATCCCACGCAGACATAGGGAGAATGTCCAAACTCCACACAGACAGTGACCCAAAAAGGTTTACCCCTTATCCTCAAATTATGACCCCCTAGTTCTGGACTCCCCCCACCATCGGGAACATTCTTTCTGAATCTACCCTGTCGAACCCTGTTAGAATTTTATAAGTTTCTATGAGATCCCCTCTCACTCTCCTCAACTCCAGTGAATATAATCCTAACCCACTTAGTCTCTCCTCATCTGACGGACCTGCCATCCCCGGAATCAGCCTGGTAAACCTTCGCTGCGCTCCCTCGAGAGCAAGAACATCCTTCCTCAGATAAGGAGACCAAAGCAGCACACAATACTCCGGGTGTGGCCTCACCAAGGCCCTGTATAATTGCAGCGGAACATCCCTATCCCTGTACTCAAATCCTCTCGCTGTCTGTTTCTCACTCCCAGGTCACTCTGATCCCCACCCTCTCCACAAGAAAGGCAGCAGTTTGTGTCAGATTTATAAATAGCTCCGAGAGTCTGCGAACTGTGCCTTTGAGAATGTCAACAGGTAACATCTGCGAAACCTTTTGATTTTCAATCGGTTCGCGTCTGGCACGGTTAACTCAAGTCTTTCTTTGTCTAACAGCTTGGGGAAGCCTTGGCATTTATTTGCCGTTTTAATTTCTTGCATTGCTATCGACTTACGACCATAAGACCATAAGACATAGGAGCAGAATTAGGCCATTCGGCCCATCGAGTCTGCCCCGCCATTCAATCGTGGCTGATATTTTTCTCATCCCCATTCTCCTGCCTTTTCCCCATAACCCCTGATCCCCTTATTAATCAAGAACCTATCTACCAAAGATTGGTGGCATAGTGGACAGTGAAGAAAGTTATCTCCAATTGCAATGGGATCTTGATCAATTGGGCCAGTGGGCTGACGAATGGCAGATGGAGTTTAATTTAGACAAATGGGAGGTGATGCATTTTGGTAGATTGAACCAGGGCAGGACTTACTCAGTTAATGGTAGGGCGTTGGGGAGAGTTACAGAACAAAGAGATCGAGGGGTACAGGTTCATAGCTCCTTGAAAGTGGAGTCACAGGTGGACAGAGTGGTGAAGAAGGCATTCGGCATGCTTGGTTTCATCGGTCAGGACATTGAATACAGGAGTTGGGACGTCTTGTTGAAGTTGTACAAGACATTGGTAAGGCCACACTTGGAATACTGTGTGCAATTCTGGTCACCCGATTATAGAAAGGATATTATTAAACTAGAAAGAGTGCAGAAAAGATTTACTAGGATGCTACCGGGACTTGATGGTTTGGGTTATAAGGAGAGGCTGGATGGACTGGGACTTTTTTCTCTGGAGCGTAGGAGGCTGAGGGGTGATCTTATAGAGGTCTATAAAATAATGAGGGGCACAGATCAGCTAGATAGTCAATATCTTTTCCCAAAGGTAGGGGAGTCTAAAACTAGAGGGCATAGGTTTAAGGTGAGAGGGGAGAGATACAAAAGTGTGCAGAGGGGCAATTATTTCACACAGAGGGTGGTGAGTGTCTGGAACAAGCTGCCAGTAGTAGAGGCAGGTACAATGTTGCCTTTTAAAAAGCATTTAGACAGTGACATGGGTTCGATGGGTACAGAGGGATATGGGCCAAATGCGGGCAATTGGGACTGGCTTAGTGGTTAAAAAAGGGGCAGCATGGGTTAGTTGGGCCGAAGGGCCTGTTTCCATGCTGTAAACCTCTATGACTCTATGTATGGACTAATTAAAGTTATTACACGTACCTTTAAAACTATAAAGTATTAAAAACACCTCATTACAATTACTAGCAAACTTGCTGCCCATTGATAAAGCGCGTTCTGCATCTAATGAAACAAAGACCCTAGCAGAGTCTCCCAATCTTATCGTCGCCCTTTTGGTTTCTATCTTACGACAGTTACCATTGACCAAAATATGTACGAGGACCCAGCCAGTTGGAGAGAATCTAACCGTCTCCCCGCAACCCACCTTGACATTCAATGGCGTTACATTGCTGAAACCCCTCCCCCACTATCAACATCCTGGGGCTTACCACAGGCCAGAAACTGAGGCGAGAACCCGTTGCCTTAAAGGGTGACAATTTGCCGTTGTACAAAGAACAACACAGCACAGGAACAGGCACTTCGGCCCTCCAAGCCCGCGCCGCTCCCTGGTCCCAACTAGACCATTCTTTTGTATCCCTCCATTCCCACTCCGTTCATGTGGCTGTCTAGATAAGTCTTAAACGTTCCCAGCGTGTCCGCCTCCACCACCTTGCCCGGCAACGCATTCCAGACCCCCACCACCCTCTGTGTAAAATACGTCCTCCTGATATCCGTGTTAAACCTCCCCCCCCTTCACCTTGAACCTATGAGTTGAAATGTCGAGGCGGTTGGGGGGAGTTGTTGGGGAATTGCTGGGATGGGAAGGGATGGGTGGGTGCTTTGTTTTGGAGGAGCGATGGGCCAAAGGGCCTTCTTTACTAGGCCGATGTTGGGGTTGGAGGCAGGGTCATGGGGAGTTTGGAGTATGACTGTTGTTCACGGTTAATTGTACGTCTTGTTTCAGGGCATCATGGGATTTGCCCACAGAACAGGTGGCGGACGGAATGTAGGCTGGGGTGCAGTAAAGGCCCTCCGAGTTGTTTCAAGTTCAGCTGCCTCAAGGACTGGAATTGTCCGCTCGGCTTCAAGTGCTGCTGGGATCAATGCGGAAAATGCTGCAAGCCAGCCATCCATCAGAGTGAGTGTCGCTACGTCTCAGCTTTCCAGGGTGCCGCACTGTCAGAGGGTCAGTGCCGAGGGAGTGCCGCACTGTCAGAGGGTCAGTGCTGAGGGAGCGCCGCACTGTCAGAGGGTCAGTGCTGAGGGAGCGCCGCACTGTCGGAGGGTCAGTGCTGAGGGAGTGCCGCACTGTCGGAGGGTCAGTACTGAGGGAGTGCCGCACTGTCAGAGGGTCAGTGCTGAAGGAGTGCCGCACTGTCAGAGGGTCAGTGCTGAGGGAGTGCCGCACTGTCGGAGGGTCAGTGCTGAGGGAGTGCCGCACTGTCAGAGGGTCAGTGCTGAGGGAGTGCCGCACTGTCAGAGGGTCAGTGCTGAGGGAGTGCCGCACTGTCAGAGGGACAGTGCTGAGGCAGTGCCGCACTGTGGGAGGGTCAGTGCTGACGGAGTGCCGCACTGTCAGAGGGTCAGGGCTGAGGGAGTGCCGCACTGTCAGAGGGTCAGTGCTGAGGGAGTGCCGCACTGTCAGAGGGTCAGTACTGAGGGAGTGCCGCACTGTCAGAGGGTCAGTGCTGAGGGAGTGCCGCACTGTCAGAGGGTCAGTGCTGAGGGAGTGCCGCACTGTCAGAGGGTCAGTGCTGAGGGAGTGCCGCATTGTCAGAGGGTCAGTACTGAGGGAGTGCCGTATTGTCAGAGGGTCAGTGCTGAGGGAGTGCCGCACTGTCAGAGGGTCAGTGCTGAGGGAGTGCCGCACTGTCAGAGGGTCAGTGCTGAGGGAGTGCCGCACTGTCAGAGGGTCAGTACTGAGGGAGTGCCGCACTGTCAGAGGGTCAGTGCTGAGGGAGTGCCGCACTGTCAGAGGGTCAGTACTGAGGGAGTGCCGCACTGTCAGAGGGTCAGTACTGAGAGAGTGCCGTATTGTCAGAGGGTCAGTACTGAGAGAGTGCCACACTGTCAGAGGGTCAGTGCTGAGGGAGTGCCGCACTGTCAGAGGGTCAGTACTGAGAGAGTGCCGCACTGTCAGAGGGTCAGTACTGAGAGAGTGCCGCACTGTCAGAGGGTCAGTACTGAGAGAGTGCCGTATTGTCAGAGGGTCAGTACTGAGAGAGTGCCACACTGTCAGAGGGTCAGTGCTGAGGGAGTGCCGCACTGTCAGAGGGTCAGTACTGAGAGAGTGCCGCACTGTCAGAGGGTCAGTGCAGAGGGAGTGCCGCACTGTCAGAGGGTCAGTGCTGAGAGAGTGCCACACTGTCAGAGGGTCAGTGCTGAGGGAGTGCCGCACTGTCAGAGGGTCAGTACTGAGAGAGTGCCGCACTGTCAGAGGGTCAGTGCTGAGGGAGTGCCGTACTGTCAGAGGGTCAGTACTGAGGGAGTGCCGTACTGTCAGAGGGTCAGTACTGAGGGCGTGCTGCACTGTCAGAGGGTCAGTGCTGAGGGAGTGCCGCACTGTCAGAGGGTCAGTGCTGAGGGAGTGCCGTACTGTCAGAGGGTCAGTACTGAGGGAGTGCCGCACTGTCAGAGGGTCAGTGCTGAGGGAGCGCCGCACTGTCAGAGGGTCAGTACTGAGAGAGTGCCGCACTGTCAGAGGGTCAGTGCTGAGGGAGTGCCGCACTGTCAGAGGGTCAGTGCTGAGGGAGTGCTGGTTCGAACGGAATCTGGGCCGGTTAGACTGCATTGTAAGTTTGTTGGGAGAATCTGTAGTTGGACAAAGTCCTACTTTCAAAATGGTAATATTCCGGACACAGTTAAAGTAATTTCCCTTGGAAGGAAACATGGGGGTAAATTAACCCAGAGCTCCCTGGGGGAACAGGGAGATAGAGATTAGGAAATGTTCTCTACTTTGGTAGCAATAATAGGAAGATTATTACTTGAATGGGTATAAATTGAGAGAGGTGGATACTCAACGAGATCTTGGAGTCCTCATGCATCAGTTGCTGAGAGTAAGCGCGCAGATACAGCAGGCAGTAAAGAAGGTGAATGGTATGTTGGCCTTCATAGCGAGAGGATTGGAGTATCGGGATAGGGATGTTTTGCTGCAATTGTACAGGGCGTTGGTGAGGCCACACCTGGAGTATTGTGCGCAGTTTTGGTCTCCTTATCTGAGGAAGGACGTCCTTGCTATAGAGGGAGCGCAGCGAAGGTGTACCCTGATTCCTGCGATGGCGGGTCTGTCCTATGAGGAGAGACTAAGTCGGTTAGGATTATATTCACTGGAGTTTAGAAGAGTGAGAGGGGATCTCATAGAAACTTACAAAACCCTAACAGGTTGGATTCAGAAAGAATGTTCCCGATGGTGGGGGGAGTCCAGAACTCGGGGGTCAGAGTTTGAGGATGAGGGGTGAACCTTTTAGGACTGAGGTGAGGTGAAATTTCTTCACCCAGAGGGTGGTGAATGTGTGGAATTCACTCCCACGGAAAGCAGCTGAGGCCAAAACGTTGTGTGATTTCAGGAAAAAATTAGATGTAGATCTTGGGGCTAAAGGGATGGAGGGATATGGGGGAACGGGGAGGATCAGGATATTGAATTGGATGATCAGCCATGATCGTAATGAATGGCAGACTGGAAGGGCCGAATGGCCTCCTCCTGCTTCTAGTTTCTAGTTTCGTAGGATG